>NC_083116.1:81509911-81714981 GCF_949774975.1 Lagenorhynchus albirostris | reverse complement strand
AAGTTGAATACGCAGCCCAGAGCTCGGGGCAGCATGGCGATGCCTCTGCCAAAGAGCTATTTCCCTATCCCCCAAACCCTTGGGTCTCTGCGTTGCACTCCATGGCAGCACTCCAAATCCAGAAAACGGCAAAGCTCGTAACGTACCTTTCATCAAACCGGAAAGGAATGTAACAGTTTCCCATAAACGGGACACATTTGCCAGGCCATCCGTAGGGTTTGCCCAAAGAGGTGGCTTCACGCACCCTGCCCCGCGCAGGGGCACGTGTCCGTGACCGGTGCGTGTGGCTTGCTCATGTCGAAGAAAGCACCAGGTGCATGACACTTTCACTGCGGGCCACTGCCGGCATTTCTATCAGCGGGCACCACGTTTCTAGCCTATAGCCTGAAACAGACGTCTGCAGTCCTTCTGCAGCAGCAGGAGACACGCTGCCTGCCATCTGTTGAGAGGCATGAGACACTTTTCGGGTACTGGACTTGAGCCCACTTTGTTACATTCGCGAGCTTCTGAACGCCCCAGAGGTAGAGTGTCTGAGATGGCAAGTCCGCAAGTAACCGCTGCACGTGTCCCGCGTGAGCCATAGATTCTGGTCACCAAAGGAGCACTCTCACGAAATCTTGGATGCCAGAGCTGACACCAAAGTGACCCTGTTCCCGAGGAAATGCTATATGCTATGAGGGTGGACACCGCTCAGTCTGCCCTGTGCCTGAGGTCCCTGCTTCTGTGTAGCTTCAAGTCCAAGGCAGGCGCCTCTGCGAACGTCTGGTGGAAGAGCCTCTGAAGTGACGCAGCTTTTGCCTCTGCCACTAGGCTCAGGGTCGAAGATGTGAACGAAATTAGCGTCCCCGGTGGGAAGACCTGCTACAGAGTTGAATTCCCATACATTGCAGAGCTGGGCAACCAGCACGTGGGCCAGCAGCAAAGTGCATTGAAACGATTGGCATCGTATGGGCTTCAGAAGGAGCCCTTAGCGCCCCTCGTTGGAGCCAGCGAGCGTCCCGGGCACCACAGTCCTCCCATAGATAACAGTATGTTCTAGAACCTTGTCGTATGTTTCTCCTGCAGGCAAAGCAGCATGGTAGCCCCATGCTTCCATCCGGCCCACCTCATCACGGGCATTTGTGAGCTGGGGAGCGACTCGTTTCCCACGCCTCGGCGAAGGCTTACTTTGCAATGGACCTGAGGCCACAGTGCCAACAAGTGTGTGCGATGTTCCGTCCTGTGATCGGAAGCGATTTGGGTGAACACTGGACACCTCAAGCCTCCCTCTACGAGGACTTCCCGCACTCAAGGAACAAACACGAAGCCAGGATTTCTTGGTCGCACACCGCAGTGAACAAAGCCCGGGATTCCATGTAACAACGGCAGCCTGCAACTTGATTTGGGAAGGCTTTGTCCTCCCGTCCACCTGGGCATGCTTTGCCACACTCCACGTCCAAGAGGCATGGACAAAAGATACGACTGACGCTCACAGCCCTCTTCACCGCAGTCCTCCCTGCACTCGGAATGACCCGGAGTTTTCAAAGAGCCGTCGTGGGTGAAACGCTTTCAGGCCCATCTGTCTCCACAGGGCTTGGGATTGGAACTCTGCAAGGCTACCCTGGGATGTGCGTCAAACTGACTTCCGCAGCTTATTCCACTTACGTGGCTCAATGTCAACACAGCCTTGTAAGGGAGCTGAGGCAGCACACTGCCCCAGAACGTGTGGGACCAAAGACACTATGCGCTCGCCAGACCTGGGTCCCTTTCCCGGTCCACTGGAGGACAACTGCATACGAAATTTTGTTCACCCAGCCTGTCCGGTACACATCACATTTCCCTTGTGAGGAACTCCGTTCCTATGCAGTCTGAAAAGCTGTCCCTCCACATACCCTTGAGAAACTCCGAGTGTAGTACTGCGTGACTGAAGTCCTGTGTGGCGTGTTGAGAAAAGGCATCCAGGCCTTTCAGAGCCTGCTTTCGCAACTAGCTGGATGAGAACTGGCCTATCCCGAAGAACTGCGGGTCTCCCATTTCTCTCCTCCAGCTCGTCTGTTGTACGTGCACATCCCGTCTAGGGCCAGACGGTCCGTGCATTGCACCCCAGGCTGCCTTAACTCCCTGTTGAATACGCAGCCCAGAGCTCGGGGCAGCATGGAGATGCCTCTGCCAAAGTGCTATTTCCCTATCCCCCAAACCCTTGGGTCTCTGCGTTGCACTCCATGGCAGCACTCCAAATCCAGAAAAGGGCAATGCTCGTAACGTACCTTTCATCAAACCGGAAAGGAATGTAACAGTTTCCCATAAACGGGACACATTTGCCAGGCCATCCGTAGGGTTTGCCCAAAGAGGTGGCTTCACGCACCCTGCCCCGCGCAGGGGCACGTGTCCGTGACCGGTACGTGTGGCTTGCTTATGTCGAAGAAAGCACCAGGTGCATGACACTTTCACTGCGGGCCACTGCCGGCATTTCTATCAGCGGGCACCACGTTTCTAGCCTATAGCCTGAAACAGACGTCTGCAGTCCTTCTGCAGCAGCAGGAGACATGCCGCCTGCCATCTGTTGAGAGGCATGAGACACTTTTCGGGTACTGGACTTGAGCCCACTTTGTTACATTCGCGCAGCTTCCGAACGCCCCAGAGGTAGAGTGTCTGAGATGGCAAGTCCGCAAGTAACCGCTGCACGTGTCCCGCGTGAGCCATAGATTCTGGTCACCAAAGGAGCACTCTCACGAAATCTTGGATGCCAGAGCTGACACCAAAGTGACCCTGTTCCCGAGGAAATGCTATATGCTATGAGGGTGGACACCGCTCAGTCTGCCCTGTGCCTGAGGTCCCTGCTTCTGTGTAGCTTCAAGTCCAAGGCAGGCGCCTCTGCGAACGTCTGGTGGAAGAGCCTCTGAAGTGACGCAGCTTTTGCCTCTGCCACTGGGCTCAGGGTCGAAGATGTGAACGAAATTAGCGTCCCTGGTGGGAAGACCTGCTACAGAGTTGAATTCCCATACATTGCAGAGCTGGGCAACCAGCACGTGGGCCAGCAGCAAAGTGCATTGAAACGATTGGCATCGTATGGGCTTCAGAAGGAGCCCTTAGCGCCCCTCGTTGGAGCCAGCGAGCGTCCCGGGCACCACAGTCCTCCCATAGATAACAGTATGTTCTAGAACCTTGTCGTATGTTTCTCCTGCAGGCAAAGCAGCATGGTAGCCCCATGCTTCCATCCGGCCCACCTCATCACGGGCATTTGTGAGCTGGGGAGCGACTTGTTTCCCACGCCTCGGCGAAGGCTTACTTTGCAATGGACCTGAGGCCACAGTGCCAACAAGTGTGTGCGATGTTCCGTCCTGTGATCGGAAGCGATTTGGGTGAACACTGGACACCTCAAGCCTCCCTCTACGAGGACTTCCCGCACTCAAGGAACAAACACGAAGCCAGGATTTCTTGGTCGCACACCGCAGTGAACAAAGCCCGGGATTCCATGTAACAACGGCAGCCTGCAACTTGATTTGGGAAGGCTTTGTCCTCCCGTCCACCTGGGCACGCTTTGCCACACTCCACGTCCAAGAGGCATGGACAAAAGATACGACTGACGCTCACAGCCCTCTTCACCGCAGTCCTCCCTGCACTCGGAATGACCCGGAGTTTTCAAAGAGCCGTCGTGGGTGAAACGCTTTCAGGCCCATCTGTCTCCACAGGGCTTGGGATTGGAACTCTGCAAGGCTACCCTGGGATGTGCGTCAAACTGACTTCCGCAGCTTATTCCACTTACGTGGCTCAATGTCAACACAGCCTTGTAAGGGAGCTGAGGCAGCACACTGCCCCAGAACGTGTGGGACCAAAGACACTATGCGCTCGCCAGACCTGGGTCCCTTTCCCGGTCCACTGGAGGACAACTGCATACGAAATTTTGTTCACCCAGCCTGTCCGGTACACATCACATTTCCCTTGTGAGGAACTCCGTTCCTATGCAGTCTGAAAAGCTGTCCCTCCACGTACCCTTGAGAAACTCCGAGTGTAGTACTGCGTGACTGAAGTCCTGTGTGGCGTGTTGAGAAAAGGCATCCAGGCCTTTCAGAGCCTGCTTTCGAAACCAGCTGGATGAGAACTGGCCTATCCCGAAGAACTGCGGGTCTCCCATTTCTCTCCTCCAGCTCGTCTGTTGCACGTGCACATCCCGTCTAGGGCCAGACGGTCCGTGCATTGCACCCCAGGCTGCCTTAACTCCCTGTTGAATACGCAGCCCAGAGCTCGGGGCAGCATGGAGATGCCTCTGCCAAAGTGCTATTTCCCTATCCCGCAAACCCTTGGGTCTCTGCGTTGCACTCCATGGCAGCACTCCAAATCCAGAAAAGGGCAATGCTCGTAACGTACCTTTCATCAAACCGGAAAGGAATGTAAGAGTTTCCCATAAACGGGACACATTTGCCAGGCCATCCGTAGGGTTTGCCCAAAGAGGTGGCTTCACGCACCCTGCCCCGCGCAGGGGCACGTGTCCGTGACCGGTGCGTGTGGCTTGCTTATGTCGAAGAAAGCACCAGGTGCATGACACTTTCACTGCGGGCCACTGCCGGCATTTCTATCAGCGGGCACCACGTTTCTAGCCTGTAGCCTGAAACAGACGTCTGCAGTCCTTCTGCAGCAGCAGGAGACACGCTGCCTGCCATCTTTTGAGAGGCATGAGACACTTTTCGGGTACTGGACTTGAGCCCACTTTGTTACATTCGTGCAGCTTCCGAACGCCCCAGAGGTAGAGTGTCTGAGATGGCAAGTCCGCAAGTAACCGCTGCACGTGTCCCGCGTGAGCCATAGATTCTGGTCACCAAAGGAGCACTCTCACGAAATCTTGGATGCCAGAGCTGACACCAAAGTGACCCTGTTCCCGAGGAAATGCTATATGCTATGAGGGTGGACACCGCTCAGTCTGCCCTGTGCCTGAGGTCCCTGCTTCTGTGTAGCTTCAAGTCCAAGGCAGGCGCCTCTGCGAACGTCTGGTGGAAGAGCCTCTGAAGTGACGCAGCTTTTGCCTCTGCCACTGGGCTCAGGGTCGAAGATGTGAACGAAATTAGCGTCCCCGGTGGGAAGACCTGCTACAGAGTTGAATTCCCATACATTGCAGAGCTGGGCAACCAGCACGTGGGCCAGCAGCAAAGTGCATTGAAACGATTGGCATCGTATGGGCTTCAGAAGGAGCCCTTAGCGCCCCTCGTTGGAGCCAGCGAGCGTCCCGGGCACCACAGTCCTCCCATAGATAACAGTATGTTCTAGAACCTTGTCGTATGTTTCTCCTGCAGGCAAAGCAGCATGGTAGCCCCATGCTTCCATCCGGCCCACCTCATCACGGGCATTTGTGAGCTGGGGAGCGACTCGTTTCCCACGCCTCGGCGAAGGCTTACTTTGCAATGGACCTGAGGCCACAGTGCCAACAAGTGTGTGCGATGTTCCGTCCTGTGATCGGAAGCGATTTGGGTGAACACTGGACACCTCAAGCCTCCCTCTACGAGGACTTCCCGCACTCAAGGAACAAACACGAAGCCAGGATTTCTTGGTCGCACACCGCAGTGAACAAAGCCCGGGATTCCATGTAACAACGGCAGCCTGCAACTTGATTTGGGAAGGCTTTGTCCTCCCGTCCACCTGGGCACGCTTTGCCACACTCCACGTCCAAGAGGCATGGACAAAAGATACGACTGACGCTCACAGCCCTCTTCACCGCAGTCCTCCCTGCACTCGGAATGACCCGGAGTTTTCAAAGAGCCGTCGTGGGTGAAACGCTTTCAGGCCCATCTGTCTCCACAGGGCTTGGGATTGGAACTCTGCAAGGCTACCCTGGGATGTGCGTCAAACTGACTTCCGCAGCTTATTCCACTTACGTGGCTCAATGTCAACACAGCCTTGTAAGGGAGCTGAGGCAGCACACTGCCCCAGAACGTGTGGGACCAAAGACACTATGCGCTCGCCAGACCTGGGTCCCTTTCCCGGTCCACTGGAGGACAACTGCATACGAAATTTTGTTCACCCAGCCTGTCCGGTACACATCCCATTTCCCTTGTGAGGAACTCCATTCCTATGCAGTCTGAAAAGCTGTCCCTCCACGTACCCTTGAGAAACTCCGAGTGTAGTACTGCGTGACTGAAGTCCTGTGTGGCGTGTTGAGAAAAGGCATCCAGGCCTTTCAGAGCCTGCTTTCGCAACTAGCTGGATGAGAACTGGCCTATCCCGAAGAACTGCGGGTCTCCCATTTCTCTCCTCCAGCTCGTCTGTTGCACGTGCACATCCCGTCTAGGGCCAGACGGTCCGTGCATTGCACCCCAGGCTGCCTTAACTCCCTGTTGAATACGCAGCCCAGAGCTCGGGGCAGCATGGAGATGCCTCTGCCAAAGTGCTATTTCCCTATCCCCCAAACCCTTGGGTCTCTGCGTTGCACTCCATGGCAGCACTCCAAATCCAGAAAACGGCAATGCTCGTAACGTACCTTTCATCAAACCGGAAAGGAATGTAACAGTTTCCCATAAACGGGACACATTTGCCAGGCCATCCGTAGGGTTTGCCCAAAGAGGTGGCTTCACGCACCCTGCCCCGCGCAGGGTCACGTGTCCGTGACCGGTGCGTGTGGCTTGCTTATGTCGAAGAAAGCACCAGGTGCATGACACTTTCACTGCGGGCCACTGCCGGCATTTCTATCAGCGGGCACCACGTTTCTAGCCTGTAGCCTGAAACAGACGTCTGCAGTCCTTCTGCAGCAGCAGGAGACACGCTGCCTGCCATCTGTGGAGAGGCATGAGACACTTTTCGGGTACTGGACTTGAGCCCACTTTGTTACATTCGCGAGCTTCCGAACGCCCCAGAGGTAGAGTGTCTGAGATGGCAAGTCCGCAAGTAACCGCTGCACGTGTCCCGTGTGAGCCATAGATTCTGGTCACCAAAGGAGCACTCTCACGAAATCTTGGATGCCAGAGCTGACACCAAAGTGACCCTGTTCCCGAGGAAATGCTATATGCTATGAGGGTGGACACCGCTCAGTCTGCCCTGTGCCTGAGGTCCCTGCTTCTGTGTAGCTTCAAGTCCAAGGCAGGCGCCTCTGCGAACGTCTGGTGGAAGAGCCTCTGAAGTGACGCAGCTTTTGCCTCTGCCACTGGGCTCAGGGTCGAAGATGTGAACGAAATTAGCGTCCCCGGTGGGAAGACCTGCTACAGAGTTGAATTCCCATACATTGTAGAGCTGGGCAACCAGCACGTGGGCCAGCAGCAAAGTGCATTGAAACGATTGGCATCGTATGGGCTTCAGAAGGAGCCCTTAGCGCCCCTCGTTGGAGCCAGCGAGCGTCCCGGGCACCACAGTCCTCCCATAGATAACAGTATGTTCTAGAACCTTGTCGTATGTTTCTCCTGCAGGCAAAGCAGCATGGTAGCCCCATGCTTCCATCCGGCCCACCTCATCACGGGCATTTGTGAGCTGGGGAGCGACTCGTTTCCCACGCCTCGGCGAAGGCTTACTTTGCAATGGACCTGAGGCCACAGTGCCAACAAGTGTGTGCGATGTTCCGTCCTGTGATCGGAAGCGATTTGGGTGAACACTGGACACCTCAAGCCTCCCTCTACGAGGACTTCCCGCACTCAAGGAACAAACACGAAGCCAGGATTTCTTGGTCGCACACCGCAGTGAACAAAGCCCGGGATTCCATGTAACAACGGCAGCCTGCAACTTGATTTGGGAAGGCTTTGTCCTCCCGTCCACCTGGGCACGCTTTGCCACACTCCACGTCCAAGAGGCATGGACAAAAGATACGACTGACGCTCACAGCCCTCTTCACCGCAGTCCTCCCTGCACTCGGAATGACCCGGAGTTTTCAAAGAGCCGTCGTGGGTGAAACGCTTTCAGGCCCATCTGTCTCCACAGGGCTTGGGATTGGAACTCTGCAAGGCTACCCTGGGATGTGCGTCAAACTGACTTCCGCAGCTTATTCCACTTACGTGGCTCAATGTCAACACAGCCTTGTAAGGGAGCTGAGGCAGCACACTGCCCCAGAACGTGTGGGACCAAAGACACTATGCGCTCGCCAGACCTGGGTCCCTTTCCCGGTCCACTGGAGGACAACTGCATACGAAATTTTGTTCACCCAGCCTGTCCGGTACACATCCCATTTCCCTTGTGAGGAACTCCATTCCTATGCAGTCTGAAAAGCTGTCCCTCCACGTACCCTTGAGAAACTCCGAGTGTAGTACTGCGTGACTGAAGTCCTGTGTGGCGTGTTGAGAAAAGGCATCCAGGCCTTTCAGAGCCTGCTTTCGCAACTAGCTGGATGAGAACTGGCCTATCCCGAAGAACTGCGGGTCTCCCATTTCTCTCCTCCAGCTCGTCTGTTGCACGTGCACATCCCGTCTAGGGCCAGACGGTCCGTGCATTGCACCCCAGGCTGCCTTAACTCCCTGTTGAATACGCAGCCCAGAGCTC
Organism: Lagenorhynchus albirostris; assembly: GCF_949774975.1. Lineage (NCBI taxonomy): Eukaryota > Metazoa > Chordata > Mammalia > Artiodactyla > Delphinidae > Lagenorhynchus > Lagenorhynchus albirostris. Next base: position 81,706,554 of record NC_083116.1, on the reverse strand, counting down.
GGGGCAGCATGGAGATGCCTCTGCCAAAGTGCTATTTCCCTATCCCCCAAACCCTTGGGTCTCTGCGTTGCACTCCATGGCAGCACTCCAAATCCAGAAAACGGCAATGCTGGTAACGTACCTTTCATCAAACCGGAAAGGAATGTAACAGTTTCCCATAAACGGGACACATTTGCCAGGCCATCCGTAGGGTTTGCCCAAAGAGGTGGCTTCACGCACCCTGCCCCGCGCAGGGTCACGTGTCCGTGACCGGTGCGTGTGGCTTGCTTATGTCGAAGAAAGCACCAGGTGCATGACACTTTCACTGCGGGCCACTGCCGGCATTTCTATCAGCGGGCACCACGTTTCTAGCCTGTAGCCTGAAACAGACGTCTGCAGTCCTTCTGCAGCAGCAGGAGACACGCTGCCTGCCATCTGTGGAGAGGCATGAGACACTTTTCGGGTACTGGACTTGAGCCCACTTTGTTACATTCGCGAGCTTCCGAACGCCCCAGAGGTAGAGTGTCTGAGATGGCAAGTCCGCAAGTAACCGCTGCACGTGTCCCGTGTGAGCCATAGATTCTGGTCACCAAAGGAGCACTCTCACGAAATCTTGGATGCCAGAGCTGACACCAAAGTGACCCTGTTCCCGAGGAAATGCTATATGCTATGAGGGTGGACACCGCTCATTCTGCCCTGTGCCTGAGGTCCCTGCTTCTGTGTAGCTTCAAGTCCAAGGCAGGCGCCTCTGCGAACGTCTGGTGGAAGAGCCTCTGAAGTGACGCAGCTTTTGCCTCTGCCACTAGGCTCAGGGTCGAAGATGTGAACGAAATTAGCGTCCCCGGTGGGAAGACCTGCTACAGAGTTGAATTCCCATACATTGTAGAGCTGGGCAACCAGCACGTGGGCCAGCAGCAAAGTGCATTGAAACGATTGGCATCGTATGGGCTTCAGAAGGAGCCCTTAGCGCCCCTCGTTGGAGCCAGCGAGCGTCCCGGGCACCACAGTCCTCCCATAGATAACAGTATGTTCTAGAACCTTGTCGTATGTTTCTCCTGCAGGCAAAGCAGCATGGTAGCCCCATGCTTCCATCCGGCCCACCTCATCACGGGCATTTGTGAGCTGGGGAGCGACTCGTTTCCCACGCCTCGGCGAAGGCTTACTTTGCAATGGACCTGAGGCCACAGTGCCAACAAGTGTGTGCGATGTTCCGTCCTGTGATCGGAAGCGATTTGGGTGAACACTGGACACCTCAAGCCTCCCTCTACGAGGACTTCCCGCACTCAAGGAACAAACACGAAGCCAGGATTTCTTGGTCGCACACCGCAGTGAACAAAGCCCGGGATTCCATGTAACAACGGCAGCCTGCAACTTGATTTGGGAAGGCTTTGTCCTCCCGTCCACCTGGGCACGCTTTGCCACACTCCACGTCCAAGAGGCATGGACAAAAGATACGACTGACGCTCACAGCCCTCTTCACCGCAGTCCTCCCTGCACTCGGAATGACCCGGAGTTTTCAAAGAGCCGTCGTGGGTGAAAGAAACGCTTTCAGGCCCATCTGTCTCCACAGGGCTTGGGATTGGAACTCTGCAAGGCTACCCTGGGATGTGCGTCAAACTGACTTCCGCAGCTTATTCCACTTACGTGGCTCAATGTCAACAGAGCCTTGTAAGGGAGCTGAGGCAGCACACTGCCCCAGAACGTGTGGGACCAAAGACACTATGCGCTCGCCAGACCTGGGTCCCTTTCCCGGTCCACTGGAGGACAACTGCATACGAAATTTTGTTCACCCAGCCTGTCCGGTACACATCCCATTTCCCTTGTGAGGAACTCCGTTCCTATGCAGTCTGAAAAGCTGTCCCTCCACGTACCCTTGAGAAACTCCGAGTGTAGTACTGCGTGACTGAAGTCCTGTGTGGCGTGTTGAGAAAAGGCATCCAGGCCTTTCAGAGCCTGCTTTCGCAACCAGCTGGATGAGAACTGGCCTATCCCGAAGAACTGCGGGTCTCCCATTTCTCTCCTCCAGCTCGTCTGTTGCACGTGCACATCCCGTCTAGGGCCAGACGGTCCGTGCATTGCACCCCAGGCTGCCTTAACTCCCTGTTGAATACGCAGCCCAGAGCTCGGGGCAGCATGGAGATGCCTCTGCCAAAGTGCTATTTCCCTATCCCCCAAACCCTTGGGTCTCTGCGTTGCACTCCATGGCAGCACTCCAAATCCAGAAAAGGGCAATGCTCGTAACGTACCTTTCATCAAACCGGAAAGGAATGTAAGAGTTTCCCATAAACGGGACACATTTGCCAGGCCATCCGTAGGGTTTGCCCAAAGAGGTGGCTTCACGCACCCTGCCCCGCGCAGGGTCACGTGTCCGTGACCGGTGCGTGTGGCTTGCTTACGTCGAAGAAAGCACCAGGTGCATGACACTTTCACTGTGGGCCACTGCCGGCATTTCTATCAGCGGGCACCACGTTTCTAGCCTGTAGCCTGAAACAGACGTCTGCAGTCCTTCTGCAGCAGCAGGAGACACGCCGCCTGCCATCTGTTGAGAGGCATGAGACACTTTTCGGGTACTGGACTTGAGCCCACTTTGTTACATTCGCGCAGCTTCCGAACGCCCCAGAGGTAGAGTGTCTGAGACGGCAAGTCCGCAAGTAACCGCTGCACGTGTCCCGCGTGAGCCATAGATTCTGGTCACCAAAGGAGCACTCTCACGAAATCTTGGATGCCAGAGCTGACACCAAAGTGACCCTGTTCCCGAGGAAATGCTATATGCTATGAGGGTGGACACCGCTCAGTCTGCCCTGTGCCTGAGGTCCCTGCTTCTGTGTAGCTTCAAGTCCAAGGCAGGCGCCTCTGCGAACGTCTGGTGGAAGAGCCTCTGAAGTGACGCAGCTTTTGCCTCTGCCACTGGGCTCAGGGTCGAAGATGTGAACGAAATTAGCGTCCCCGGTGGGAAGACCTGCTACAGAGTTGAATTCCCATACATTGCAGAGCTGGGCAACCAGCACGTGGGCCAGCAGCAAAGTGCATTGAAACGATTGGCATCGTATGGGCTTCAGAAGGAGCCCTTAGCGCCCCTCGTTGGAGCCAGCGAGCGTCCCGGGCACCACAGTCCTCCCATAGATAACAGTATGTTCTAGAACCTTGTCGTATGTTTCTCCTGCAGGCAAAGCAGCATGGTAGCCCCATGCTTCCATCCGGCCCACCTCATCACGGGCATTTGTGAGCTGGGGAGCGACTCGTTTCCCACGCCTCGGCGAAGGCTTACTTTGCAATGGACCTGAGGCCACAGTGCCAACAAGTGTGTGCGATGTTCCGTCCTGTGATCGGAAGCGGTTTGGGTGAACACTGGACACCTCAAGCCTCCCTCTACGAGGACTTCCCGCACTCAAGGAACAAACACGAAGCCAGGATTTCTTGGTCGCACACCGCAGTGAACAAAGCCCGGGATTCCATGTAACAACGGCAGCCTGCAACTTGATTTGGGAAGGCTTTGTCCTCCCGTCCACCTGGGCACGCTTTGCCACACTCCACGTCCAAGAGGCATGGACAAAAGATACGACTGACGCTCACAGCCCTCTTCACCGCAGTCCTCCCTGCACTCGGAATGACCCGGAGTTTTCAAAGAGCCGTCGTGGGTGAAAGAAACGCTTTCAGGCCCATCTGTCTCCACAGGGCTTGGGATTGGAACTCTGCAAGGCTACCCTGGGATGTGCGTCAAACTGACTTCCGCAGCTTATTCCACTTACGTGGCTCAATGTCAACACAGCCTTGTAAGGGAGCTGAGGCAGCACACTGCCCCAGAACGTGTGGGACCAAAGACACTATGCGCTCGCCAGACCTGGGTCCCTTTCCCGGTCCACTGGAGGACAACTGCATACGAAATTTTGTTCACCCAGCCTGTCCGGTACACATCACATTTCCCTTGTGAGGAACTCCATTCCTATGCAGTCTGAAAAGCTGTCCCTCCACGTACCCTTGAGAAACTCCGAGTGTAGTACTGCGTGACTGAACTCCTGTGTGGCGTGTTGAGAAAAGGCATCCAGACCTTTCAGAGCCTGCTTTCGCAACCAGCTGGATGAGAGCTGGCCTATCCCGAAGAACTGCGGGTCTCCCATTTCTCTCCTCCAGCTCGTCTGTTGCACGTGCACATCCCATCTAGGGCCAGACGGTCCGTGCATTGCACCCCAGGCTGCCTTTACTCCAAGTTGAATACGCAGCCCAGAGCTCGGGGCAGCATGGCGATGCCTCTGCCAAAGAGCTATTCCCCTATCCCCCAAACCCTTGGGTCTCTGCGTTGCACTCCATGGCAGCACTCCAAATCCAGAAAAGGGCAATGCTCGTAACGTACCTTTCATCAAACCGGAAAGGAATATAACAGTTTCCCATAAACGGGACACATTTGCCAGGCCATCCGTAGGGTTTGCCCAAAGAGGTGGCTTCACGCACCCTGCCGCGCGCAGGGTCACGTGTCCGTGACCGGTGCGTGTGGCTTGCTTATGTCGAAGAAAGCACCAGGTGCATGACACTTTCACTGCGGGCCACTGCCGGCATTTCTATCAGCGGGCACCACGTTTCTAGCCTGTAGCCTGAAACAGACGTCTGCAGTCCTTCTGCAGCAGCAGGAGACACGCTGCCTGCCATCTGTTGAGAGGCATGAGACACTTTTCGGGTACTGGACTTGAGCCCACTTTGTTACATTCGCGAGCTTCCGAAGGCCCCAGAGGTAGAGTGTCTGAGATGGCAAGTCCGCAAGTAACCGCTGCACGTGTCCCGTGTGAGCCATAGATTCTGGTCACCAAAGGAGCACTCTCACGAAATCTTGGATGCCAGAGCTGACACCAAAGTGACCCTGTTCCCGAGGAAATGCTATATGCTATGAGGGTGGACACCGCTCAGTCTGCCCTGTGCCTGAGGTCCCTGCTTCTGTGTAGCTTCAAGTCCAAGGCAGGCGCCTCTGCGAACGTCTGGTGGAAGAGCCTCTGAAGTGACGCAGCTTTTGCCTCTGCCACTGGGCTCAGGGTCGAAGATGTGAACGAAATTAGCGTCCCCGGTGGGAAGACCTGCTACAGAGTTGAATTCCCATACATTGCAGAGCTGGGCAACCAGCACGTGGGCCAGCAGCAAAGTGCATTGAAACGATTGGCATCGTATGGGCTTCAGAAGGAGCCCTTAGCGCCCCTCGTTGGAGCCAGCGAGCGTCCCGGGCACCACAGTCCTCCCATAGATAACAGTATGTTCTAGAACCTTGTCGTATGTTTCTCCTGCAGGCAAAGCAGCATGGTAGCCCCATGCTTCCATCCGGCCCACCTCATCACGGGCATTTGTGAGCTGGGGAGCGACTCGTTTCCCACGCCTCGGCGAAGGCTTACTTTGCAATGGACCTGAGGCCACAGTGCCAACAAGTGTGTGCGATGTTCCGTCCTGTGATCGGAAGCGATTTGGGTGAACACTGGACACCTCAAGCCTCCCTCTACGAGGACTTCCCGCACTCAAGGAACAAACACGAAGCCAGGATTTCTTGGTCGCACACCGCAGTGAACAAAGCCCGGGATTCCATGTAACAACGGCAGCCTGCAACTTGATTTGGGAAGGCTTTGTCCTCCCGTCCACCTGGGCACGCTTTGCCACACTCCACGTCCAAGAGGCATGGACAAAAGATACGACTGACGCTCACAGCCCTCTTCACCGCAGTCCTCCCTGCACTCGGAATGACCCGGAGTTTTCAAAGAGCCGTCGTGGGTGAAAGAAACGCTTTCAGGCCCATCTGTCTCCACAGGGCTTGGGATTGGAACTCTGCAAGGCTACCCTGGGATGTGCGTCAAACTGACTTCCGCAGCTTATTCCACTTACGTGGCTCAATGTCAACACAGCCTTGTAAGGGAGCTGAGGCAGCACACTGCCCCAGAACGTGTGGGACCAAAGACACTATGCGCTCGCCAGACCTGGGTCCCTTTCCCGGTCCACTGGAGGACAACTGCATACGAAATTTTGTTCACCCAGCCTGTCCGGTACACATCACATTTCCCCTGTGAGGAACTACATTCCTATGCAGTCTGAAAAGCTGTCCCTCCACGTACCCTTGAGAAACTCCGAGTGTAGTACTGCGTGACTGAACTCCTGTGTGGCGTGTTGAGAAAAGGCATCCAGACCTTTCAGAGCCTGCTTTCGCAACCAGCTGGATGAGAGCTGGCCTATCCCGAAGAACTGCGGGTCTCCCATTTCTCTCCTCCAGCTCGTCTGTTGCACGTGCACATCCCATCTAGGGCCAGACGGTCCGTGCATTGCACCCCAGGCTGCCTTTACTCCAAGTTGAATACGCAGCCCAGAGCTCGGGGCAGCATGGCGATGCCTCTGCCAAAGAGCTATTTCCCTATCCCCCAAACCCTTGGGTCTCTGCGTTGCACTCCATGGCAGCACTCCAAATCCAGAAAAGGGCAATGCTCGTAACGTACCTTTCATCAAACCGGAAAGGAATATAACAGTTTCCCATAAACGGGACACATTTGCCAGGCCATCCGTAGGGTTTGCCCAAAGAGGTGGCTTCACGCACCCTGCCGCGCGCAGGGGCACGTGTCCGTGACCGGTGCGTGTGGCTTGCTTTTGTCGAAGAAAGCACCAGGTGCATGACACTTTCACTGCGGGCCACTGCCGGCATTTCTATCAGCGGGCACCACGTTTCTAGCCTGTAGCCTGAAACAGACGTCTGCAGTCCTTCTGCAGCAGCAGGAGACACGCTGCCTGCCATCTGTTGAGAGGCATGAGACACTTTTCGGGTACTGGACTTGAGCCCACTTTGTTACATTCGCGAGCTTCCGAACGCCCCAGAGGTAGAGTGTCTGAGATGGCAAGTCCGCAAGTAACCGCTGCACGTGTCCCGTGTGAGCCATAGATTCTGGTCACCAAAGGAGCACTCTCACGAAATCTTGGATGCCAGAGCTGACACCAAAGTGACCCTGTTCCCGAGGAAATGCTATATGCTATGAGGGTGGACACCGCTCACTCTGCCCTGTGCCTGAGGTCCCTGCTTCTGTGTAGCTTCAAGTCCAAGGCAGGCGCCTCTGCGAACGTCTGGTGGAAGAGCCTCTGAAGTGACGCAGCTTTTGCCTCTGCCACTGGGCTCAGGGTCGAAGATGTGAACGAAATTAGCGTCCCCGGTGGGAAGACCTGCTACAGAGTTGAATTCCCATACATTGCAGAGCTGGGCAACCAGCACGTGGGCCAGCAGCAAAGTGCATTGAAACGATTGGCATCGTATGGGCTTCAGAAGGAGCCCTTAGCGCCCCTCGTTGGAGCCAGCGAGCGTCCCGGGCACCACAGTCCTCCCATAGATAACAGTACGTTCTAGAACCTTGTCGTATGTTTCTCCTGCAGGCAAAGCAGCATGGTAGCCCCATGCTTCCATCCGGCCCACCTCATCACGGGCATTTGTGAGCTGGGGAGCGACTCGTTTCCCACGCCTCGGCGAAGGCTTACTTTGCAATGGACCTGAGGCCACAGTGCCAACAAGTGTGTGCGATGTTCCGTCCTGTGATCGGAAGCGATTTGGGTGAACACTGGACACCTCAAGCCTCCCTCTACGAGGACTTCCCGCACTCAAGGAACAAACACGAAGCCAGGATTTCTTGGTCGCACACCGCAGTGAACAAAGCCCGGGATTCCATGTAACAACGGCAGCCTGCAACTTGATTTGGGAAGGCTTTGTCCTCCCGTCCACCTGGGCACGCTTTGCCACACTCCACGTCCAAGAGGCATGGACAAAAGATACGACTGACGCTCACAGCCCTCTTCACCGCAGTCCTCCCTGCACTCGGAATGACCCGGAGTTTTCAAAGAGCCGTCGTGGGTGAAAGAAACGCTTTCAGGCCCATCTGTCTCCACAGGGCTTGGGATTGGAACTCTGCAAGGCTACCCTGGGATGTGCGTCAAACTGACTTCCGCAGCTTATTCCACTTACGTGGCTCAATGTCAACACAGCCTTGTAAGGGAGCTGAGGCAGCACACTGCCCCAGAACGTGTGGGACCAAAGACACTATGCGCTCGCCAGACCTGGGTCCCTTTCCCGGTCCACTGGAGGACAACTGCATACGAAATTTTGTTCACCCAGCCTGTCCGGTACACATCACATTTCCCCTGTGAGGAACTCCATTCCTATGCAGTCTGAAAAGCTGTCCCTCCACGTACCCTTGAGAAACTCCGAGTGTAGTACTGCGTGACTGAACTCCTGTGTGGCGTGTTGAGAAAAGGCATCCAGACCTTTCAGAGCCTGCTTTCGCAACCAGCTGGATGAGAGCTGGCCTATCCCGAAGAACTGCGGGTCTCCCATTTCTCTCCTCCAGCTCGTCTGTTGCACGTGCACATCCCATCTAGGGCCAGACGGTCCGTGCATTGCACCCCAGGCTGCCTTTACTCCAAGTTGAATACGCAGCCCAGAGCTCGGGGCAGCATGGCGATGCCTCTGCCAAAGAGCTATTTCCCTATCCCCCAAACCCTTGGGTCTCTGCGTTGCACTCCATGGCAGCACTCCAAATCCAGAAAAGGCCAATGCTCGTAACGTACCTTTCATCAAACCGGAAAGGAATATAACAGTTTCCCATAAACGGGACACATTTGCCAGGCCATCCGTAGGGTTTGCCCAAAGAGGTGGCTTCACGCACCCTGCCCCGCGCAGGGGCACGTGTCCGTGACCGGTGCGTGTGGCTTGCTTATGTCGAAGAAAGCACCAGGTGCATGACACTTTCACTGCGGGCCACTGCCGGCATTTCTATCAGCGGGCACCACGTTTCTAGCCTGTAGCCTGAAACAGACGTCTGCAGTCCTTCTGCAGCAGCAGGAGACACGCTGCCTGCCATCTTTTGAGAGGCATGAGACACTTTTCGGGTACTGGACTTGAGCCCACTTTGTTACATTCGCGCAGCTTCCGAACGCCCCAGAGGTAGAGTGTCTGAGATGGCAAGTCCGCAAGTAACCGCTACACTTGTCCCGCGTGAGCCATAGATTCTGGTCACCAAAGGAGCACTCTCACGAAATCTTGGATGCCAGAGCTGACACCAAAGTGACCCTGTTCCCGAGGAAATGCTGTATGCTCTGAGGGTGGACACCGCTCAGTCTGCCCTGTGCCTGAGGTCCCTGCTTCTGTGTAGCTTCAAGTCCAAGGCAGGCGTCTCTGCGAACGTCTGGTGGAAGAGCCTCTGAAGTGACGCAGCTTTTGCCTCTGCCACTAGGCTCAGGGTCGAAGATGTGAACGAAATTAGCGTCCCCGGTGGGAAGACCTGCTACAGAGTTGAATTCCCATACATTGCAGAGCTGGGCAACCAGCACGTGGGCCATCAGCAAAGTGCATTGAAACGATTGGCATCGTATGGGCTTCAGAAGGAGCCCTTAGCGCCCCTCGTTGGAGCCAGCGAGCGTCCCGGGCACCACAGTCCTCCCATAGATAACAGTATGTTCTAGAACCTTGTCGTATGTTTCTCCTGCAGGCAAAGCAGCATGGTAGCCCCATGCTTCCAGCCGGCCCACCTCATCACGGGCATTTGTGAGCTGGGGAGCGACTCGTTTCCCACGCCTCGGCGAAGGCTTACTTTGCAATGGACCTGAGGCCACAGTGCCAACAAGTGTGTGCGATGTTCCGTCCTGTGATCGGAAGCGATTTGGGTGAACACTGGACACCTCAAGCCTCCCTCTACGAGGACTTCCCGCACTCAAGGAACAAACACGAAGCCAGGATTTCTTGGTCGCACACCGCAGTGAACAAAGCCCGGGATTCCATGTAACAACGGCAGCCTGCAACTTGATTTGGGAAGGCTTTGTCCTCCCGTCCACCTGGGCACGCTTTGCCACACTCCACGTCCAAGAGGCATGGACAAAAGATACGACTGACGCTCACAGCCCTCTTCACCGCAGTCCTCCCTGCACTCGGAATGACCCGGAGTTTTCAAAGAGCCGTCGTGGGTGAAACGCTTTCAGGCCCATCTGTCTCCACAGGGCTTGGGATTGGAACTCTGCAAGGCTACCCTGGGATGTGCGTCAAACTGACTTCCGCAGCTTATTCCACTTACGTGGCTCAATGTCAACACAGCCTTGTAAGGGAGCTGAGGCAGCACACTGCCCCAGAACGTGTGGGACCAGAGACACTATGCGCTCGCCAGACCTGGGTCCCTTTCCCGGTCCACTGGAGGACAACTGCATACGAAATTTTGTTCACCCAGCCTGTCCGGTACACATCCCATTTCCCCTGTGAGGAACTCCGTTCCTGTGCAGTCTGAAAAGCTGTCCCTCCACGTACCCTTGAGAAACTCCGAGTGTAGTACTGCGTGACTGAACTCCTGTGTGGCGTGTTGAGAAAAGGCATCCAGGCCTTTCAGAGCCTGCTTTCGCAACCAGCTGGATGAGAGCTGGCCTATCCCGAAGAACTGCGGGTCTCCCATTTCTCTCCTCCAGCTCGTCTGTTGCAGGTGCACATCCCATCTAGGGCCAGACGGTCCGTGCATTGCACCCCAGGCTGCCTTTACTCCAAGTTGAATATGCAGCACAGAGCTCGGGGCAGCATGGCGATGCCTCTGCCAAAGAGCTATTTCCCTATCCCCCAAACCCTTGGGTCTCTGCGTTGCACTCCATGGCAGCACTCCAAATCCAGAAAAGGGCAATGCTCGTAACGTACCTTTCATCAAACCGGAAAGGAATGTAAGAGTTTCCCATAAACGGGACACATTTGCCAGGCCATCCGTAGGGTTTGCCCAAAGAGGTGGCTTCACGCACCCTGCCCCGCGCAGGGGCACGTGTCCGTGACCGGTGCGTGTGGCTTGCTTATGTCGAAGAAAGCACCAGGTGCATGACACTTTCACTGCGGGCCACTGCCGGCATTTCTATCAGCGGGCACCACGTTTCTAGCCTGTAGCCTGAAACAGACGTCTGCAGTCCTTCTGCAGCAGCAGGAGACACGCCGCCTGCCATATGTTGAGAGGCATGAGACACTTTTCGGGTACTGGACTTGAGCCCACTTTGTTACATTCGCGAGCTTCCGAACGCCCCAGAGGTAGAGTGTCTGAGATGGCAAGTCCGCAAGTAACCGCTGCACGTGTCCCGTGTGAGCCATAGATTCTGGTCACCAAAGGAGCACTCTCACGAAATCTTGGATGCCAGAGCTGACACCAAAGTGACCCTGTTCCCGAGGAAATGCTATATGCTATGAGGGTGGACACCGCTCAGTCTGCCCTGTGCCTGAGGTCCCTGCTTCTGTGTAGCTTCAAGTCCAAGGCAGGCGCCTCTGCGAACGTCTGGTGGAAGAGCCTCTGAAGTGACGCAGCTTTTGCCTCTGCCACTAGGCTCAGGGTCGAAGATGTGAACGAAATTAGCGTCCCCGGTGGGAAGACCTGCTACAGAGTTGAATTCCCATACATTGCAGAGCTGGGCAACCAGCACGTGGGCCAGCAGCAAAGTGCATTGAAACGATTGGCATCGTATGGGCTTCAGAAGGAGCCCTTAGCGCCCCTCGTTGGAGCCAGCGAGCGTCCCGGGCACCACAGTCCTCCCATAGATAACAGTATGTTCTAGAACCTTGTCGTATGTTTCTCCTGCAGGCAAAGCAGCATGGTAGCCCCATGCTTCCATCCGGCCCACCTCATCACGGGCATTTGTGAGCTGGGGAGCGACTCGTTTCCCACGCCTCGGCGAAGGCTTACTTTGCAATGGACCTGAGGCCACAGTGCCAACAAGTGTGTGCGATGTTCTGTCCTGTGATCGGAAGCGATTTGGGTGAACACTGGACACCTCAAGCCTCCCTCTACGAGGACTTCCCGCACTCAAGGAACAAACACGAAGCCAGGATTTCTTGGTCGTACACCGCAGTGAACAAAGCCCGGGATTCCATGTAACAACAGCAGCCTGCAACTTGATTTGGGAAGACTTTGTCCTCCCGTTCACCTGGGCACGCTTTGCCACACTCCACGTCCAAGAGGCATGGACAAAAGATACGACTGACGCTCACAGCCCTCTTCACCGCAGTCCTCCCTGCACTCGGAATGACCCGGAGTTTTCAAAGAGCCGTCGTGGGTGAAAGAAACGCTTTCAGGCCCATCTGTCTCCAAAGGGCTTGGGATTGGAACTCTGCAAGGCTACCCTGGGATGTGCGTCAAACTGACTTCGGCAGCTTATTCCACTTACATGGCTCAATGTCAACACAGCCTTGTAAGGGAGCTGAGGCAGCACACTGCCCCAGAATGTGTGGGACCAGAGACACTATGCGCTCGCCAGACCTGGGTCCCTTTCCCGGTCCACTGAAGGACAACTGCATACGAAATTTTGTTCACCCAGACTGTCCGGTACACATCCCATTTCCCCTGTGAGGAACTCCGTTCCTGTGCAGTCTGAAAAGCTGTCCCTCCACGTACCCTTGAGAAACTCCGAGTGTAGTACTGCGTGACTGAACTCCTGTGTGGCGTGTTGAGAAAAGGCATCCAGGCCTTTCAGAGCCTGCTTTCGCAACCAGCTGGATGAGAGCTGGCCTATCCCGAAGAACTGCGGGTCTCCCATTTCTCTCCTCCAGCTCATCTGTTGCACGTGCACATCCCGTCTAGGGCCAGACGGTCCGTGCATTGCACCCCAGGCTGCCTTTACTCCAAGTTGAATACGCAGCCCAGAGCTCGGGGCAGCATGGAGATGCCTCTGCCAAAGTGCTATTTCCCTATCCCTCAAACCCTTGGGTCTCTGCGTTGCACTCCATGGCAGCACTCCAAATCCAGAAAAGGGCAATGCTCGTAACGTACCTTTCATCAAACCGGAAAGGAATATAACAGTTTCCCATAAACGGGACACATTTGCCAGGCCATCCGTAGGGTTTGCCCAAAGAGGTGGCTTCACGCACCCTGCCCCGCGCCGGGGCACGTGTCTGTGACCGGTGCGTGTGGCTTGCTTATGTCGAAGAAAGCACCAGGTGCATGACACTTTCACTGCGGGCCACTGCCGGCATTTCTATCAGCGGGCACCACGTTTCTAGCCTATAGCCTGAAACAGACGTCTGCAGTCCTTCTGCAGCAGCAGGAGACACGCAGCCTGCCATCTGTGGAGAGGCATGAGACACTTTTCGGGTACTGGACTTGAGCCCACTTTGTTACATTCGCGAGCTTCCGAACGCCCCAGAGGTAGAGTGTCTGAGATGGCAAGTCCGCAAGTAACCGCTGCACGTGTCCCGTGTGAGCCATAGATTCTGGTCACCAAAGGAGCACTCTCACGAAATCTTGGATGCCAGAGCTGACACCAAAGTGACCCTGTTCCCGAGGAAATGCTGTATGCTATGAGGGTGGACACCGCTCAGTCTGCCCTGTGCCTGAGGTCCCTGCTTCTGTGTAGCTTCAAGTCCAAGGCAGGCGCCTCTGCGAACGTCTGGTGGAAGAGCCTCTGAAGTGACGCAGCTTTTGCCTCTGCCACTAGGCTCAGGGTCGAAGATGTGAACGAAATTAGCGTCCCCGGTGGGAAGACCTGCTACAGAGTTGAATTCCCATACATTGCAGAGCTGGGCAACCAGCACGTGGGCCAGCAGCAAAGTGCATTGAAACGATTGGCATCGTATGGGCTTCAGAAGGAGCCCTTAGCGCCCCTCGTTGGAGCCAGCGAGCGTCCCGGGCACCACAGTCCTCCCATAGATAACAGTATGTTCTAGAACCTTGTCGTATGTTTCTCCTGCAGGCAAAGCAGCATGGTAGCCCCATGCTTCCATCCGGCCCACCTCATCACGGGCATTTGTGAGCTGGGGAGCGACTCGTTTCCCACGCCTCGGCGAAGGCTTACTTTGCAATGGACCTGAGGCCACAGTGCCAACAAGTGTGTGCGATGTTCCGTCCTGTGATCGGAAGCGATTTGGGTGAACACTGGACACCTCAAGCCTCCCTCTACGAGGACTTCCCGCACTCAAGGAACAAACACGAAGCCAGGATTTCTTGGTCGCACACCGCAGTGAACAAAGCCCGGGATTCCATGTAACAACGGCAGCCTGCAACTTGATTTGGGAAGGCTTTGTCCTCCCGTCCACCTGGGCACGCTTTGCCACACTCCACGTCCGAGAGGCATGGACAAAAGATACGACTGACGCTCACAGCCCTCTTCACCGCAGTCCTCCCTGCACTCGGAATGACCCGGAGTTTTCAAAGAGCCGTCGTGGGTGAAAGAAACGCTTTCAGGCCCATCTGTCTCCACAGGGCTTGGGATTGGAACTCTGCAAGGCTACCCTGGGATGTGCGTCAAACTGACTTCGGCAGCTTATTCCACTTACGTGGCTCAATGTCAACACAGCCTTGTAAGGGAGCTGAGGCAGCACACTGCCCCAGAACGTGTGGGACCAGAGACACTATGCGCTCGCCAGACCTGGGTCCCTTTCCCGGTCCACTGGAGGACAACTGCATACGAAATTTTGTTCACCCAGCCTGTCCGGTACACATCCCATTTCCCCTGTGAGGAACTCCGTTCCTGTGCAGTCTGAAAAGCTGTCCCTCCACGTACCCTTGAGAAACTCCGAGTGTAGTACTGCGCGACTGAACTCCTGTGTGGCGTGTTGAGAAAAGGCATCCAGGCCTTTCAGAGCCTGCTTTCGCAACCAGCTGGATGAGAGCTGGCCTATCCCGAAGAACTGCGGGTCTCCCATTTCTCTCCTCCAGCTCGTCTGTTGCACGTGCACATCCCGTCTAGGGCCAGACGGTCCGTGCATTGCACCCCAGGCTGCCTTTACTCCAAGTTGAATACGCAGCCCAGAGCTCGGGGCAGCATGGCGATGCCTCTGCCAAAGAGCTATTTCCCTATCCCCCAAACCCTTGGGTCTCTGCGTTGCACTCCATGGCAGCACTCCAAATCCAGAAAAGGGCAATGCTCGTAACGTACCTTTCATCAAACCGGAAAGGAATGTAAGAGTTTCCCATAAACGGGACACATTTGCCAGGCCATCCGTAGGGTTTGCCCAAAGAGGTGGCTTCACGCACCCTGCCCCGCGCAGGGGCACGTGTCCGTGACCGGTGCGTGTGGCTTGCTTATGTCGAAGAAAGCACCAGGTGCATGACACTTTCACTGCGGGCCACTGCCGGCATTTCTATCAGCGGGCACCACGTTTCTAGCCTGTAGCCTGAAACAGACGTCTGCAGTCCTTCTGCAGCAGCAGGAGACACGCCGCCTGCCATATGTTGAGAGGCATGAGACACTTTTCGGGTACTGGACTTGAGCCCACTTTGTTACATTCGCGAGCTTCCGAACGCCCCAGAGGTAGAGTGTCTGAGATGGCAAGTCCGCAAGTAACCGCTGCACGTGTCCCGCGTGAGCCATAGATTCTGGTCACCAAAGGAGCACTCTCACGAAATCTTGGATGCCAGAGCTGACACCAAAGTGACCCTGTTCCCGAGGAAATGCTATATGCTATGAGGGTGGACACCGCTCAGTCTGCCCTGTGCCTGAGGTCCCTGCTTCTGTGTAGCTTCAAGTCCAAGGCAGGCGCCTCTGCGAACGTCTGGTGGAAGAGCCTCTGAAGTGACGCAGCTTTTGCCTCTGCCACTAGGCTCAGGGTCGAAGATGTGAACGAAATTAGCGTCCCCGGTGGGAAGACCTGCTACAGAGTTGAATTCCCATACATTGCAGAGCTGGGCAACCAGCACGTGGGCCAGCAGCAAAGTGCATTGAAACGATTGGCATCGTATGGGCTTCAGAAGGAGCCCTTAGCGCCCCTCGTTGGAGCCAGCGAGCGTCCCGGGCACCACAGTCCTCCCATAGATAACAGTATGTTCTAGAACCTTGTCGTATGTTTCTCCTGCAGGCAAAGCAGCATGGTAGCCCCATGCTTCCATCCGGCCCACCTCATCACGGGCATTTGTGAGCTGGGGAGCGACTCGTTTCCCACGCCTCGGCGAAGGCTTACTTTGCAATGGACCTGAGGCCACAGTGCCAACAAGTGTGTGCGATGTTCCGTCCTGTGATCGGAAGCGATTTGGGTGAACACTGGACACCTCAAGCCTCCCTCTACGAGGACTTCCCGCACTCAAGGAACAAACACGAAGCCAGGATTTCTTGGTCGCACACCGCAGTGAACAAAGCCCGGGATTCCATGTAACAACGGCAGCCTGCAACTTGATTTGGGAAGGCTTTGTCCTCCCGTCCACCTGGGCACGCTTTGCCACACTCCACGTCCGAGAGGCATGGACAAAAGATACGACTGACGCTCACAGCCCTCTTCACCGCAGTCCTCCCTGCACTCGGAATGACCCGGAGTTTTCAAAGAGCCGTCGTGGGTGAAAGAAACGCTTTCAGGCCCATCTGTCTCCACAGGGCTTGGGATTGGAACTCTGCAAGGCTACCCTGGGATGTGCGTCAAACTGACTTCGGCAGCTTATTCCACTTACGTGGCTCAATGTCAACACAGCCTTGTAAGGGAGCTGAGGCAGCACACTGCCCCAGAACGTGTGGGACCAGAGACACTATGCGCTCGCCAGACCTGGGTCCCTTTCCCGGTCCACTGGAGGACAACTGCATACGAAATTTTGTTCACGCAGCCTGTCCGGTACACATCCCATTTCCCCTGTGAGGAACTCCGTTCCTGTGCAGTCTGAAAAGCTGTCCCTCCACGTACCCTTGAGAAACTCCGAGTGTAGTACCGCGTGACTGAACTCCTGTGTGGCGTGTTGAGAAAAGGCATCCAGGCCTTTCAGAGCCTGCTTTCGCAACCAGCTGGATGAGAGCTGGCCTATCCCGAAGAACTGCGGGTCTCCCATTTCTCTCCTCCAGCTCGTCTGTTGCAGGTGCACATCCCATCTAGGGCCAGACGGTCCGTGCATTGCACCCCAGGCTGCCTTTACTCCAAGTTGAATACGCAGCCCAGAGCTCGGGGCAGCATGGCGATGCCTCTGCCAAAGAGCTATTTCCCTATCCCCCAAACCCTTGGGTCTCTGCGTTGCACTCCATGGCAGCACTCCAAATCCAGAAAAGGGCAATGCTCGTAACGTACCTTTCATCAAACCGGAAAGGAATGTAAGAGTTTCCCATAAACGGGACACATTTGCCAGGCCATCCGTAGGGTTTGCCCAAAGAGGTGGCTTCACGCACCCTGCCCCGCGCAGGGGCACGTGTCCGTGACCGGTGCGTGTGGCTTGCTTATGTCGAAGAAAGCACCAGGTGCATGACACTTTCACTGCGGGCCACTGCCGGCATTTCTATCAGCGGGCACCACGTTTCTAGCCTGTAGCCTGAAACAGACGTCTGCAGTCCTTCTGCAGCAGCAGGAGACACGCTGCCTGCCATCTGTTGAGAGGCATGAGACACTCTTCGGGTACTGGACTTGAGCCCACTTTGTTACATTCGCGAGCTTCCGAACGCCCCAGAGGTAGAGTGTCTGAGATGGCAAGTCCGCAAGTAACCGCTGCACGTGTCCCGCGTGAGCCATAGATTCTGGTCACCAAAGGAGCACTCTCACGAAATCTTGGATGCCAGAGCTGACACCAAAGTGACCCTGTTCCCGAGGAAATGCTGTATGCTATGAGGGTGGACACCGCTCAGTCTGCCCTGTGCCTGAGGTCCCTGCTTCTGTGTAGCTTCAAGTCCAAGGCAGGCGCCTCTGCGAACGTCTG
The DNA here is from genome assembly GCF_949774975.1 of Lagenorhynchus albirostris. Classification (NCBI taxonomy): domain Eukaryota; kingdom Metazoa; phylum Chordata; class Mammalia; order Artiodactyla; family Delphinidae; genus Lagenorhynchus; species Lagenorhynchus albirostris. Next base: position 81,688,984 of record NC_083116.1, on the reverse strand, counting down.
GTGGAAGAGCCTCTGAAGTGACGCAGCTTTTGCCTCTGCCACTAGGCTCAGGGTCGAAGATGTGAACGAAATTAGCGTCCCCGGTGGGAAGACCTGCTACAGAGTTGAATTCCCATACATTGCAGAGCTGGGCAACCAGCACGTGGGCCAGCAGCAAAGTGCATTGAAACGATTGGCATCGTATGGGCTTCAGAAGGAGCCCTTAGCGCCCCTCGTTGGAGCCAGCGAGCGTCCCGGGCACCACAGTCCTCCCATAGATAACAGTATGTTCTAGAACCTTGTCGTATGTTTCTCCTGCAGGCAAAGCAGCATGGTAGCCCCATGCTTCCATCCGGCCCACCTCATCACGGGCATTTGTGAGCTGGGGAGCGACTCGTTTCCCACGCCTCGGCGAAGGCTTACTTTGCAATGGACCTGAGGCCACAGTGCCAACAAGTGTGTGCGATGTTCCGTCCTGTGATCGGAAGCGATTTGGGTGAACACTGGACACCTCAAGCCTCCCTCTACGAGGACTTCCCGCACTCAAGGAACAAACACGAAGCCAGGATTTCTTGGTCGCACACCGCAGTGAACAAAGCCCGGGATTCCATGTAACAACGGCAGCCTGCAACTTGATTTGGGAAGGCTTTGTCCTCCCGTCCACCTGGGCACGCTTTGCCACACTCCACGTCCGAGAGGCATGGACAAAAGATACGACTGACGCTCACAGCCCTCTTCACCGCAGTCCTCCCTGCACTCGAAATGACCCGGAGTTTTCAAAGAGCCGTCGTGGGTGAAAGAAACGCTTTCAGGCCCATCTGTCTCCACAGGGCTTGGGATTGGAACTCTGCAAGGCTACCCTGGGATGTGCGTCAAACTGACTTCGGCAGCTTATTCCACTTACGTGGCTCAATGTCAACACAGCCTTGTAAGGGAGCTGAGGCAGCACACTGCCCCAGAACGTGTGGGACCAGAGACACTATGCGCTCGCCAGACCTGGGTCCCTTTCCCGGTCCACTGGAGGACAACTGCATACGAAATTTTGTTCACCCAGCCTGTCCGGTACACATCCCATTTCCCCTGTGAGGAACTCCGTTCCTGTGCAGTCTGAAAAGCTGTCCCTCCACGTACCCTTGAGAAACTCCGAGTGTAGTACTGCGTGACTGAACTCCTGTGTGGCGTGTTGAGAAAAGGCATCCAGGCCTTTCAGAGCCTGCTTTCGCAACCAGCTGGATGAGAGCTGGCCTATCCCGAAGAACTGCGGGTCTCCCATTTCTCTCCTCCAGCTCGTCTGTTGCAGGTGCACATCCCATCTAGGGCCAGACGGTCCGTGCATTGCACCCCAGGCTGCCTTTACTCCAAGTTGAATACGCAGCCCAGAGCTCGGGGCAGCATGGCGATGCCTCTGCCAAAGAGCTATTTCCCTATCCCCCAAACCCTTGGGTCTCTGCGTTGCACTCCATGGCAGCACTCCAAATCCAGAAAAGGGCAATGCTCGTAACGTACCTTTCATCAAACCGGAAAGGAATGTAAGAGTTTCCCATAAACGGGACACATTTGCCAGGCCATCCGTAGGGTTTGCCCAAAGAGGTGGCTTCACGCACCCTGCCCCGCGCAGGGGCACGTGTCCGTGACCGGTGCGTGTGGCTTGCTTATGTCGAAGAAAGCACCAGGTGCATGACACTTTCACTGCGGGCCACTGCCGGCATTTCTATCAGCGGGCACCACGTTTCTAGCCTGTAGCCTGAAACAGACGTCTGCAGTCCTTCTGCAGCAGCAGGAGACACGCCGCCTGCCATCTGTGGAGAGGCATGAGACACTTTTCGGGTACTGGACTTGAGCCCACTGTTATATTCACGCAGCTTCCGAACGCCCCAGAGGTAGAGTGTCTGAGATGGCAAGTCCGCAAGTAACCACTGCACGTGTCCCGCGTGAGCCATAGATTCTGGTCACCAAAGGAGCACTCTCACGAAATCTTGGATGCCAGAGCTGACACCAAAGTGACCCTGTTCCCGAGGAAATGCTGTATGCTATGAGGGTGGACACCGCTCAGTCTGCCCTGTGCCTGAGGTCCCTGCTTCTGTGTAGCTTCAAGTCCAAGGCAGGCGCCTCTGCGAACGTCTGGTGGAAGAGCCTCTGAAGTGACGCAGCTTTTGCCTCTGCCACTGGGCTCAGGGTCGAAGATGTGAACGAAATTAGCGTCCCCGGTGGGAAGACCTGCTACAGAGTTGAATTCCCATACATTGCAGAGCTGGGCAACCAGCACGTGGGCCAGCAGCAAAGTGCATTGAAACGACTGGCATCGTATGGGCTTCAGAAGGAGCCCTTAGCGCCCCTCGTTGGAGCCAGCGAGCGTCCCGGGCACCACAGTCCTCCCATAGATAACAGTATGTTCTAGAACCTTGTCGTATGTTTCTCCTGCAGGCAAAGCAGCATGGTAGCCCCATGCTTCCATCCGGCCCACCTCATCACGGGCATTTGTGAGCTGGGGAGCGACTCGTTTCCCACGCCTCGGCGAAGGCTTACTTTGCAATGGACCTGAGGCCACAGTGCCAACAAGTGTGTGCGATGTTCCGTCCTGTGATCGGAAGCGGTTTGGGTGAACACTGGACACCTCAAGCCTCCCTCTACGAGGACTTCCCGCACTCAAGGAACAAACACGAAGCCAGGATTTCTTGGTCGCACACCGCAGTGAACAAAGCCCGGGATTCCATGTAACAACGGCAGCCTGCAACTTGATTTGGGAAGGCTTTGTCCTCCCGTCCACCTGGGCACGCTTTGCCACACTCCACGTCCAAGAGGCATGGACAAAAGATACGACTGACGCTCACAGCCCTCTTCACCGCAGTCCTCCCTGCACTCGGAATGACCCGGAGTTTTCAAAGAGCCGTCGTGGGTGAAAGAAACGCTTTCAGGCCCATCTGTCTCCACAGGGCTTGGGATTGGAACTCTGCAAGGCTACCCTGGGATGTGCGTCAAACTGACTTCGGCAGCTTATTCCACTTACGTGGCTCAATGTCAACACAGCCTTGTAAGGGAGCTGAGGCAGCACACTGCCCCAGAACGTGTGGGACCAGAGACACTATGCGCTCGCCAGACCTGGGTCCCTTTCCCGGTCCACTGGAGGACAACTGCATACGAAATTTTGTTCACCCAGCCTGTCCGGTACACATCCCATTTCCCCTGTGAGGAACTCCGTTCCTGTGCAGTCTGAAAAGCTGTCCCTCCACGTACCCTTGAGAAACTCCGAGTGTAGTACTGCGCGACTGAACTCCTGTGTGGCGTGTTGAGAAAAGGCATCCAGGCCTTTCAGAGCCTGCTTTCGCAACCAGCTGGATGAGAGCTGGCCTATCCCGAAGAACTGCGGGTCTCCCATTTCTCTCCTCCAGCTCGTCTGTTGCACGTGCACATCCCGTCTAGGGCCAGACGGTCCGTGCATTGCACCCCAGGCTGCCTTTACTCCAAGTTGAATACGCAGCCCAGAGCTCGGGGCAGCATGGAGATGCCTCTGCCAAAGTGCTATTTCCCTATCCCCCAAACCCTTGGGTCTCTGCGTTGCACTCCATGGCAGCACTCCAAATCCAGAAAAGGGCAATGCTCGTAACGTACCTTTCATCAAACCGGAAAGGAATATAACAGTTTCCCATAAACGGGACACATTTGCCAGGCCATCCGTAGGGTTTGCCCAAAGAGGTGGCTTCACGCACCCTGCCCCGCGCCGGGGCACGTGTCCGTGACCGGTGCGTGTGGCTTGCTTATGTCGAAGAAAGCACCAGGTGCATGACACTTTCACTGCGGGCCACTGCCGGCATTTCTATCAGCGGGCACCACGTTTCTAGCCTGTAGCCTGAAACAGACGTCTGCAGTCCTTCTGCAGCAGCAGGAGACACGCCGCCTGCCATCTGTGGAGAGGCATGAGACACTTTTCGGGTACTGGACTTGAGCCCACTTTGTTACATTCGCGCAGCTTCCGAACGCCCCAGAGGTAGAGTGTCTGAGATGGCAAGTCCGCAAGTAACCGCTGCACGTGTCCCGCGTGAGCCATAGATTCTGGTCACCAAAGGAGCACTCTCACGAAATCTTGGATGCCAGAGCTGACACCAAAGTGACCCTGTTCCCGAGGAAATGCTATATGCTATGAGGGTGGACACCGCTCAGTCTGCCCTGTGCCTGAGGTCCCTGCTTCTGTGTAGCTTCAAGTCCAAGGCAGGCGCCTCTGCGAACGTCTGGTGGAAGAGCCTCTGAAGTGACGCAGCTTTTGCCTCTGCCACTGGGCTCAGGGTCGAAGATGTGAACGAAATTAGCGTCCCCGGTGGGAAGACCTGCTACAGAGTTGAATTCCCATACATTGCAGAGCTGGGCAACCAGCACGTGGGCCAGCAGCAAAGTGCATTGAAACGACTGGCATCGTATGGGCTTCAGAAGGAGCCCTTAGCGCCCCTCGTTGGAGCCAGCGAGCGTCCCGGGCACCACAGTCCTCCCATAGATAACAGTATGTTCTAGAACCTTGTCGTATGTTTCTCCTGCAGGCAAAGCAGCATGGTAGCCCCATGCTTCCATCCGGCCCACCTCATCACGGGCATTTGTGAGCTGGGGAGCGACTCGTTTCCCACGCCTCGGCGAAGGCTTACTTTGCAATGGACCTGAGGCCACAGTGCCAACAAGTGTGTGCGATGTTCCGTCCTGTGATCGGAAGCGATTTGGGTGAACACTGGACACCTCAAGCCTCCCTCTACGAGGACTTCCCGCACTCAAGGAACAAACACGAAGCCAGGATTTCTTGGTCGCACACCGCAGTGAACAAAGCCCGGGATTCCATGTAACAACGGCAGCCTGCAACTTGATTTGGGAAGGCTTTGTCCTCCCGTCCACCTGGGCATGCTTTGCCACACTCCACGTCCGAGAGGCATGGACAAAAGATACGACTGACACTCACAGCCCTCTTCACCGCAGTCCTCCCTGCACTCGGAATGACCCGGAGTTTTCAAAGAGCCGTCGTGGGTGAAAGAAACGCTTTCAGGCCCATCTGTCTCCACAGGGCTTGGGATTGGAACTCTGCAAGGCTACCCTGGGATGTGCGTCAAACTGACTTCGGCAGCTTATTCCACTTACGTGGCTCAATGTCAACACAGCCTTGTAAGGGAGCTGAGGCAGCACACTGCCCCAGAACGTGTGGGACCAGAGACACTATGCGCTCGCCAGACCTGGGTCCCTTTCCCGGTCCACTGGAGGACAACTGCATACGAAATTTTGTTCACCCAGCCTGTCCGGTACACATCCCATTTCCCCTGTGAGGAACTCCGTTCCTGTGCAGTCTGAAAAGCTGTCCCTCCACGTACCCTTGAGAAACTCCGAGTGTAGTACTGCGTGACTGAACTCCTGTGTGGCGTGTTGAGAAAAGGCATCCAGGCCTTTCAGAGCCTGCTTTCGCAACCAGCTGGATGAGAGCTGGCCTATCCCGAAGAACTGCGGGTCTCCCATTTCTCTCCTCCAGCTCGTCTGTTGCACGTGCACATCCCGTCTAGGGCCAGACGGTCCGTGCATTGCACCCCAGGCTGCCTTTACTCCAAGTTGAATACGCAGCCCAGAGCTCGGGGCAGCATGGAGATGCCTCTGCCAAAGTGCTATTTCCCTATCCCCCAAACCCTTGGGTCTCTGCGTTGCACTCCATGGCAGCACTCCAAATCCAGAAAAGGGCAATGCTCGTAACGTACCTTTCATCAAACCGGAAAGGAATGTAAGAGTTTCCCATAAACGGGACACATTTGCCAGGCCATCCGTAGGGTTTGCCCAAAGAGGTGGCTTCACGCACCCTGCCCCGCGCCGGGGCACGTGTCCGTGACCGGTGCGTGTGGCTTGCTTATGTCGAAGAAAGCACCAGGTGCATGACACTTTCACTGCGGGCCACTGCCGGCATTTCTATCAGCGGGCACCACGTTTCTAGCCTGTAGCCTGAAACAGACGTCTGCAGTCCTTCTGCAGCAGCAGGAGACACGCCGCCTGCCATCTGTGGAGAGGCATGAGACACTTTTCGGGTACTGGACTTGAGCCCACTTTGTTACATTCGCGCAGCTTCCGAACGCCCCAGAGGTAGAGTGTCTGAGATGGCAAGTCCGCAAGTAACCGCTGCACGTGTCCCGCGTGAGCCATAGATTCTGGTCACCAAAGGAGCACTCTCACGAAATCTTGGATGCCAGAGCTGACACCAAAGTGACCCTGTTCCCGAGGAAATGCTGTATGCTATGAGGGTGGACACCGCTCAGTCTGCCCTGTGCCTGAGGTCCCTGCTTCTGTGTAGCTTCAAGTCCAAGGCAGGCGCCTCTGCGAACGTCTGGTGGAAGAGCCTCTGAAGTGACGCAGCTTTTGCCTCTGCCACTGGGCTCAGGGTCGAAGATGTGAACGAAATTAGCGTCCCCGGTGGGAAGACCTGCTACAGAGTTGAATTCCCATACATTGCAGAGCTGGGCAACCAGCACGTGGGCCAGCAGCAAAGTGCATTGAAACGACTGGCATCGTATGGGCTTCAGAAGGAGCCCTTAGCGCCCCTCGTTGGAGCCAGCGAGCGTCCCGGGCACCACAGTCCTCCCATAGATAACAGTATGTTCTAGAACCTTGTCGTATGTTTCTCCTGCAGGCAAAGCAGCATGGTAGCCCCATGCTTCCATCCGGCCCACCTCATCACGGGCATTTGTGAGCTGGGGAGCGACTCGTTTCCCACGCCTCGGCGAAGGCTTACTTTGCAATGGACCTGAGGCCACAGTGCCAACAAGTGTGTGCGATGTTCCGTCCTGTGATCGGAAGCGATTTGGGTGAACACTGGACACCTCAAGCCTCCCTCTACGAGGACTTCCCGCACTCAAGGAACAAACACAAAGCCAGGATTTCTTGGTCGCACACCGCAGTGAACAAAGCCCGGGATTCCATGTAACAACGGCAGCCTGCAACTTGATTTGGGAAGGCTTTGTCCTCCCGTCCACCTGGGCACGCTTTGCCACACTCCACGTCCAAGAGGCATGGACAAAAGATACGACTGACGCTCACAGCCCTCTTCACCGCAGTCCTCCCTGCACTCGGAATGACCCGGAGTTTTCAAAGAGCCGTCGTGGGTGAAAGAAACGCTTTCAGGCCCATCTGTCTCCACAGGGCTTGGGATTGGAACTCTGCAAGGCTACCCTGGGATGTGCGTCAAACTGACTTCGGCAGCTTATTCCACTTACGTGGCTCAATGTCAACACAGCCTTGTAAGGGAGCTGAGGCAGCACACTGCCCCAGAACGTGTGGGACCAGAGACACTATGCGCTCGCCAGACCTGGGTCCCTTTCCCGGTCCACTGGAGGACAACTGCATACGAAATTTTGTTCACCCAGCCTGTCCGGTACACATCCCATTTCCCCTGTGAGGAACTCCGTTCCTGTGCAGTCTGAAAAGCTATCCCTCCACGTACCCTTGAGAAACTCCGAGTGTAGTACTGCGCGACTGAACTCCTGTGTGGCGTGTTGAGAAAAGGCATCCAGGCCTTTCAGAGCCTGCTTTCGCAACCAGCTGGATGAGAGCTGGCCTATCCCGAAGAACTGCGGGTCTCCCATTTCTCTCCTCCAGCTCGTCTGTTGCACGTGCACATCCCGTCTAGGGCCAGACGGTCCGTGCATTGCACCCCAGGCTGCCTTTACTCCAAGTTGAATACGCAGCCCAGAGCTCGGGGCAGCATGGAGATGCCTCTGCCAAAGTGCTATTTCCCTATCCCCCAAACCCTTGGGTCTCTGCGTTGCACTCCATGGCAGCACTCCAAATCCAGAAAAGGGCAATGCTCGTAACGTACCTTTCATCAAACCGGAAAGGAATGTAAGAGTTTCCCATAAACGGGACACATTTGCCAGGCCATCCGTAGGGTTTGCCCAAAGAGGTGGCTTCACGCACCCTGCCCCGCGCCGGGGCACGTGTCCGTGACCGGTGCGTGTGGCTTGCTTATGTCGAAGAAAGCACCAGGTGCATGACACTTTCACTGCGGGCCACTGCCGGCATTTCTATCAGCGGGCACCACGTTTCTAGCCTGTAGCCTGAAACAGACGTCTGCAGTCCTTCTGCAGCAGCAGGAGACACGCCGCCTGCCATCTGTGGAGAGGCATGAGACACTTTTCGGGTACTGGACTTGAGCCCACTTTGTTACATTCGCGCAGCTTCCGAACGCCCCAGAGGTAGAGTGTCTGAGATGGCAAGTCCGCAAGTAACCGCTGCACGTGTCCCGCGTGAGCCATAGATTCTGGTCACCAAAGGAGCACTCTCACGAAATCTTGGATGCCAGAGCTGACACCAAAGTGACCCTGTTCCCGAGGAAATGCTATATGCTATGAGGGTGGACACCGCTCAGTCTGCCCTGTGCCTGAGGTCCCTGCTTCTGTGTAGCTTCAAGTCCAAGGCAGGCGCCTCTGCGAACGTCTGGTGGAAGAGCCTCTGAAGTGACGCAGCTTTTGCCTCTGCCACTGGGCTCAGGGTCGAAGATGTGAACGAAATTAGCGTCCCCGGTGGGAAGACCTGCTACAGAGTTGAATTCCCATACATTGCAGAGCTGGGCAACCAGCACGTGGGCCAGCAGCAAAGTGCATTGAAACGACTGGCATCGTATGGGCTTCAGAAGGAGCCCTTAGCGCCCCTCGTTGGAGCCAGCGAGCGTCCCGGGCACCACAGTCCTCCCATAGATAACAGTATGTTCTAGAACCTTGTCGTATGTTTCTCCTGCAGGCAAAGCAGCATGGTAGCCCCATGCTTCCATCCGGCCCACCTCATCACGGGCATTTGTGAGCTGGGGAGCGACTCGTTTCCCACGCCTCGGCGAAGGCTTACTTTGCAATGGACCTGAGGCCACAGTGCCAACAAGTGTGTGCGATGTTCCGTCCTGTGATCGGAAGCGATTTGGGTGAACACTGGACACCTCAAGCCTCCCTCTACGAGGACTTCCCGCACTCAAGGAACAAACACGAAGCCAGGATTTCTTGGTCGCACACCGCAGTGAACAAAGCCCGGGATTCCATGTAACAACGGCAGCCTGCAACTTGATTTGGGAAGGCTTTGTCCTCCCGTCCACCTGGGCATGCTTTGCCACACTCCACGTCCAAGAGGCATGGACAAAAGATACGACTGACGCTCACAGCCCTCTTCACCGCAGTCCTCCCTGCACTCGGAATGACCCGGAGTTTTCAAAGAGCCGTCGTGGGTGAAAGAAACGCTTTCAGGCCCATCTGTCTCCACAGGGCTTGGGATTGGAACTCTGCAAGGCTACCCTGGGATGTGCGTCAAACTGACTTCGGCAGCTTATTCCACTTACGTGGCTCAATGTCAACACAGCCTTGTAAGGGAGCTGAGGCAGCACACTGCCACAGAACGTGTGGGACCAGAGACACTATGCGCTCGCCAGACCTGGGTCCCTTTCCCGGTCCACTGGAGGACAACTGCATACGAAATTTTGTTCACGCAGCCTGTCCGGTACACATCCCATTTCCCCTGTGAGGAACTCCGTTCCTGTGCAGTCTGAAAAGCTGTCCCTCCACGTACCCTTGAGAAACTCCGAGTGTAGTACTGCGTGACTGAACTCCTGTGTGGCGTGTTGAGAAAAGGCATCCAGGCCTTTCAGAGCCTGCTTTCGCAACCAGCTGGATGAGAGCTGGCCTATCCCGAAGAACTGCGGGTCTCCCATTTCTCTCCTCCAGCTCGTCTGTTGCACGTGCACATCCCGTCTAGGGCCAGACGGTCCGTGCATTGCACCCCAGGCTGCCTTTACTCCAAGTTGAATACGCAGCCCAGAGCTCGGGGCAGCATGGAGATGCCTCTGCCAAAGAGCTATTTCCCTATCCCCCAAACCCTTGGGTCTCTGCGTTGCACTCCATGGCAGCACTCCAAATCCAGAAAAGGGCAATGCTCGTAACGTACCTTTCATCAAACCGGAAAGGAATATAACAGTTTCCCATAAACGGGACACATTTGCCAGGCCATCCGTAGGGTTTGCCCAAAGAGGTGGCTTCACGCACCCTGCCCCGCGCCGGGGCACGTGTCCGTGACCGGTGCGTGTGGCTTGCTTATGTCGAAGAAAGCACCAGGTGCATGACACTTTCACTGCGGGCCACTGCCGGCATTTCTATCAGCGGGCACCACGTTTCTAGCCTGTAGCCTGAAACAGACGTCTGCAGTCCTTCTGCAGCAGCAGGAGACACGCCGCCTGCCATCTGTGGAGAGGCATGAGACACTTTTCGGGTACTGGACTTGAGCCCACTTTGTTACATTCACGCAGCTTCCGAACGCCCCAGAGGTAGAGTGTCTGAGATGGCAAGTCCGCAAGTAACCGCTGCACGTGTCCCGCGTGAGCCATAGATTCTGGTCACCAAAGGAGCACTCTCACGAAATCTTGGATGCCAGAGCTGACACCAAAGTGACCCTGTTCCCGAGGAAATGCTATATGCTATGAGGGTGGACACCGCTCAGTCTGCCCTGTGCCTGAGGTCTCTGCTTCTGTGTAGCTTCAAGTCCAAGGCAGGCGCCTCTGCGAACGTCTGGTGGAAGAGCCTCTGAAGTGACGCAGCTTTTGCCTCTGCCACTGGGCTCAGGGTCGAAGATGTGAACGAAATTAGCTTCCCCGGTGGGAAGACCTGCTACAGAGTTGAATTCCCATACATTGCAGAGCTGGGCAACCAGCACGTGGGCCAGCAGCAAAGTGCATTGAAACGACTGGCATCGTATGGGCTTCAGAAGGAGCCCTTAGCGCCCCTCGTTGGAGCCAGCGAGCGTCCCGGGCACCACAGTCCTCCCATAGATAACAGTATGTTCTAGAACCTTGTCGTATGTTTCTCCTGCAGGCAAAGCAGCATGGTAGCCCCATGCTTCCATCCGGCCCACCTCATCACGGGCATTTGTGAGCTGGGGAGCGACTCGTTTCCCACGCCTCGGCGAAGGCTTACTTTGCAATGGACCTGAGGCCACAGTGCCAACAAGTGTGTGCGATGTTCCGTCCTGTGATCGGAAGCGATTTGGGTGAACACTGGACACCTCAAGCCTCCCTCTACGAGGACTTCCCGCACTCAAGGAACAAACACGAAGCCAGGATTTCTTGGTCGCACACCGCAGTGAACAAAGCCCGGGATTCCATGTAACAACGGCAGCCTGCAACTTGATTTGGGAAGGCTTTGTCCTCCCGTCCACCTGGGCACGCTTTGCCACACTCCACGTCCGAGAGGCATGGACAAAAGATACGACTGACGCTCACAGCCCTCTTCACCGCAGTCCTCCCTGCACTCGGAATGACCCGGAGTTTTCAAAGAGCCGTCGTGGGTGAAACGCTTTCAGGCCCATCTGTCTCCACAGGGCTTGGGATTGGAACTCTGCAAGGCTACCCTGGGATGTGCGTCAAACTGACTTCGGCAGCTTATTCCACTTACGTGGCTCAATGTCAACACAGCCTTGTAAGGGAGCTGAGGCAGCACACTGCCCCAGAACGTGTGGGACCAGAGACACTATGCGCTCGCCAGACCTGGGTCCCTTTCCCGGTCCACTGGAGGACAACTGCATACGAAATTTTGTTCACCCAGCCTGTCCGGTACACATCCCATTTCCCCTGTGAGGAACTCCGTTCCTGTGCAGTCTGAAAAGCTGTCGCTCCACGTACCCTTGAGAAACTCCGAGTGTAGTACTGCGCGACTGAACTCCTGTGTGGCGTGTTGAGAAAAGGCATCCAGGCCTTTCAGAGCCTGCTTTCGCAACCAGCTGGATGAGAGCTGGCCTATCCCGAAGAACTGCGGGTCTCCCATTTCTCTCCTCCAGCTCGTCTGTTGCACGTGCACATCCCGTCTAGGGCCAGACGGTCCGTGCATTGCACCCCAGGCTGCCTTTACTCCAAGTTGAATACGCAGCCCAGAGCTCGGGGCAGCATGGAGATGCCTCTGCCAAAGTGCTATTTCCCTATCCCCCAAACCCTTGGGTCTCTGCGTTGCACTCCATGGCAGCACTCCAAATCCAGAAAAGGGCAATGCTCGTAACGTACCTTTCATCAAACCGGAAAGGAATATAACAGTTTCCCATAAACGGGACACATTTGCCAGGCCATCCGTAGGGTTTGCCCAAAGAGGTGGCTTCACGCACCCTGCCCCGCGCCGGGGCACGTGTCCGTGACCGGTGCGTGTGGCTTGCTTATGTCGAAGAAAGCACCAGGTGCATGACACTTTCACTGCGGGCCACTGCCGGCATTTCTATCAGCGGGCACCACGTTTCTAGCCTGTAGCCTGAAACAGACGTCTGCAGTCCTTCTGCAGCAGCAGGAGACACGCCGCCTGCCATCTGTGGAGAGGCATGAGACACTTTTCGGGTACTGGACTTGAGCCCACTTTGTTACATTCGCGAGCTTCCGAACGCCCCAGAGGTAGAGTGTCTGAGATGGCAAGTCCGCAAGTAACCGCTGCACGTGTCCCGCGTGAGCCATAGATTCTGGTCACCAAAGGAGCACTCTCACGAAATCTTGGATGCCAGAGCTGACACCAAAGTGACCCTGTTCCCGAGGAAATGCTATATGCTATGAGGGTGGACACCGCTCAGTCTGCCCTGTGCCTGAGGTCCCTGCTTCTGTGTAGCTTCAAGTCCAAGGCAGGCGCCTCTGCGAACGTCTGGTGGAAGAGCCTCTGAAGTGACGCAGCTTTTGCCTCTGCCACTGGGCTCAGGGTCGAAGATGTGAACGAAATTAGCGTCCCCGGTGGGAAGACCTGCTACAGAGTTGAATTCCCATACATTGCAGAGCTGGGCAACCAGCACGTGGGCCAGCAGCAAAGTGCATTGAAACGACTGGCATCGTATGGGCTTCAGAAGGAGCCCTTAGCGCCCCTCGTTGGAGCCAGCGAGCGTCCCGGGCACCACAGTCCTCCCATAGATAACAGTATGTTCTAGAACCTTGTCGTATGTTTCTCCTGCAGGCAAAGCAGCATGGTAGCCCCATGCTTCCATCCGGCCCACCTCATCACGGGCATTTGTGAGCTGGGGAGCGACTCGTTTCCCACGCCTCGGCGAAGGCTTACTTTGCAATGGACCTGAGGCCACAGTGCCAACAAGTGTGTGCGATGTTCCGTCCTGTGATCGGAAGCGATTTGGGTGAACACTGGACACCTCAAGCCTCCCTCTACGAGGACTTCCCGCACTCAAGGAACAAACACGAAGCCAGGATTTCTTGGTCGCACACCGCAGTGAACAAAGCCCGGGATTCCATGTAACAACGGCAGCCTGCAACTTGATTTGGGAAGGCTTTGTCCTCCCGTCCACCTGGGCACGCTTTGCCACACTCCACGTCCAAGAGGCATGGACAAAAGATACGACTGACGCTCACAGCCCTCTTCACCGCAGTCCTCCCTGCACTCGGAATGACCCGGAGTTTTCAAAGAGCCGTCGTGGGTGAAAGAAACGCTTTCAGGCCCATCTGTCTCCACAGGGCTTGGGATTGGAACTCTGCAAGGCTACCCTGGGATGTGCGTCAAACTGACTTCGGCAGCTTATTCCACTTACGTGGCTCAATGTCAACACAGCCTTGTAAGGGAGCTGAGGCAGCACACTGCCCCAGAACGTGTGGGACCAGAGACACTGTGCGCTCGCCAGACCTGGGTCCCTTTCCCGGTCCACTGGAGGACAACTGCATACGAAATTTTGTTCACCCAGCCTGTCCGGTACACATCCCATTTCCCCTGTGAGGAACTCTGTTCCTGTGCAGTCTGAAAAGCTGTCGCTCCACGTACCCTTGAGAAACTCCGAGTGTAGTACTGCGTGACTGAACTCCTGTGTGGCGTGTTGAGAAAAGGCATCCAGGCCTTTCAGAGCCTGCTTTCGCAACCAGCTGGATGAGAGCTGGCCTATCCCGAAGAACTGCGGGTCTCCCATTTCTCTCCTCCAGCTCGTCTGTTGCACGTGCACATCCCGTCTAGGGCCAGACGGTCCGTGCATTGCACCCCAGGCTGCCTTTACTCCAAGTTGAATACGCAGCCCAGAGCTCGGGGCAGCATGGAGATGCCTCTGCCAAAGTGCTATTTCCCTATCCCCCAAACCCTTGGGTCTCTGCGTTGCACTCCATGGCAGCACTCCAAATCCAGAAAAGGGCAATGCTCGTAACGTACCTTTCATCAAACCGGAAAGGAATGTAAGAGTTTCCCATAAACGGGACACATTTGCCAGGCCATCCGTAGGGTTTGCCCAAAGAGGTGGCTTCACGCACCCTGCCCCGCGCCGGGGCACGTGTCCGTGACCGGTGCGTGTGGCTTGCTTATGTCGAAGAAAGCACCAGGTGCATGACACTTTCACTGCGGGCCACTGCCGGCATTTCTATCAGCGGGCACCACGTTTCTAGCCTGTAGCCTGAAACAGACGTCTGCAGTCCTTCTGCAGCAGCAGGAGACACGCCGCCTGCCATCTGTGGAGAGGCATGAGACACTTTTCGGGTACTGGACTTGAGCCCACTTTGTTACATTCGCGCAGCTTCCGAACGCCCCAGAGGTAGAGTGTCTGAGATGGCAAGTCCGCAAGTAACCGCTGCACGTGTCCCGCGTGAGCCATAGATTCTGGTCACCAAAGGAGCACTCTCACGAAATCTTGGATGCCAGAGCTGACACCAAAGTGACCCTGTTCCCGAGGAAATGCTATATGCTATGAGGGTGGACACTGCTCAGTCTGCCCTGTGCCTGAGGTCCCTGCTTCTGTGTAGCTTCAAGTCCAAGGCAGGCGCCTCTGCCAACGTCTGGTGGAAGAGCCTCTGAAGTGACGCAGCTTTTGCCTCTGCCACTGGGCTCAGGGTCGAAGATGTGAACGAAATTAGCTTCCCCGGTGGGAAGACCTGCTACAGAGTTGAATTCCCATACATTGCAGAGCTGGGCAACCAGCACGTGGGCCAGCAGCAAAGTGCATTGAAACGACTGGCATCGTATGGGCTTCAGAAGGAGCCCTTAGCGCCCCTCGTTGGAGCCAGCGAGCGTCCCGGGCACCACAGTCCTCCCATAGATAACAGTATGTTCTAGAACCTTGTCGTATGTTTCTCCTGCAGGCAAAGCAGCATGGTAGCCCCATGCTTCCATCCGGCCCACCTCATCACGGGCATTTGTGAGCTGGGGAGCGACTCGTTTCCCACGCCTCGGCGAAGGCTTACTTTGCAATGGACCTGAGGCCACAGTGCCAACAAGTGTGTGCGATGTTCCGTCCTGTGATCGGAAGCGATTTGGGTGAACACTGGACACCTCAAGCCTCCCTCTACGAGGACTTCCCGCACTCAAGGAACAAACACGAAGCCAGGATTTCTTGGTCGCACACCGCAGTGAACAAAGCCCGGGATTCCATGTAACAACGGCAGCCTGCAACTTGATTTGGGAAGGCTTTGTCCTCCCGTCCACCTGGGCACGCTTTGCCACACTCCACGTCCAAGAGGCATGGACAAAAGGTACGACTGACGCTCACAGCCCTCTTCACCGCAGTCCTCCCTGCACTCGGAATGACCCGGAGTTTTCAAAGAGCCGTCGTGGGTGAAAGAAACGCTTTCAGGCCCATCTGTCTCCACAGGGCTTGGGATTGGAACTCTGCAAGGCTACCCTGGGATGTGCGTCAAACTGACTTCGGCAGCTTATTCCACTTACGTGGCTCAATGTCAACACAGCCTTGTAAGGGAGCTGAGGCAGCACACTGCCCCAGAACGTGTGGGACCAGAGACACTATGCGCTCGCCAGACCTGGGTCCCTTTCCCGGTCCACTGGAGGACAACTGCATACGAAATTTTGTTCACCCAGCCTGTCCGGTACACATCCCATTTCCCCTGTGAGGAACTCCGTTCCTGTGCAGTCTGAAAAGCTGTCCCTCCACGTACCCTTGAGAAACTCCGAGTGTAGTACTGCGCGACTGAACTCCTGTGTGGCGTGTTGAGAAAAGGCATCCAGGCCTTTCAGAGCCTGCTTTCGCAACCAGCTGGATGAGAGCTGGCCTATCCCGAAGAACTGCGGGTCTCCCATTTCTCTCCTCCAGCTCGTCTGTTGCACGTGCACATCCCGTCTAGGGCCAGACGGTCCGTGCATTGCACCCCAGGCTGCCTTTACTCCAAGTTGAATACGCAGCCCAGAGCTCAGGGCAGCATGGAGATGCCTCTGCCAAAGTGCTATTTCCCTATCCCCCAAACCCTTGGGTCTCTGCGTTGCACTCCATGGCAGCACTCCAAATCCAGAAAAGGGCAATGCTCGTAACGTACCTTTCATCAAACCGGAAAGGAATATAACAGTTTCCCATAAACGGGACACATTTGCCAGGCCATCCGTAGGGTTTGCCCAAAGAGGTGGCTTCACGCACCCTGCCCCGCGCCGGGGCACGTGTCCGTGACCGGTGCGTGTGGCTTGCTTATGTCGAAGAAAGCACCAGGTGCATGACACTTTCACTGCGGGCCACTGCCGGCATTTCTATCAGCGGGCACCACGTTTCTAGCCTGTAGCCTGAAACAGACGTCTGCAGTCCTTCTGCAGCAGCAGGAGACACGCCGCCTGCCATCTGTGGAGAGGCATGAGACACTTTTCGGGTACTGGACTTGAGCCCACTTTGTTACATTCGCGAGCTTCCGAACGCCCCAGAGGTAGAGTGTCTGAGATGGCAAGTCCGCAAGTAACCGCTGCACGTGTCCCGCGTGAGCCATAGATTCTGGTCACCAAAGGAGCACTCTCACGAAATCTTGGATGCCAGAGCTGACACCAAAGTGACCCTGTTCCCGAGGAAATGCTATATGCTATGAGGGTGGACACCGCTCAGTCTGCCCTGTGCCTGAGGTCCCTGCTTCTGTGTAGCTTCAAGTCCAAGGCAGGCGCCTCTGCGAACGTCTGGTGGAAGAGCCTCTGAAGTGACGCAGCTTTTGCCTCTGCCACTGGGCTCAGGGTCGAAGATGTGAACGAAATTAGCGTCCCCGGTGGGAAGACCTGCTACAGAGTTGAATTCCCATACATTGCAGAGCTGGGCAACCAGCACGTGGGCCAGCAGCAAAGTGCATTGAAACGACTGGCATCGTATGGGCTTCAGAAGGAGCCCTTAGCGCCCCTCGTTGGAGCCAGCGAGCGTCCCGGGCACCACAGTCCTCCCATAGATAACAGTATGTTCTAGAACCTTGTCGTATGTTTCTCCTGCAGGCAAAGCAGCATGGTAGCCCCATGCTTCCATCCGGCCCACCTCATCACGGGCATTTGTGAGCTGGGGAGCGACTCGTTTCCCACGCCTCGGCGAAGGCTTACTTTGCAATGGACCTGAGGCCACAGTGCCAACAAGTGTGTGCGATGTTCCGTCCTGTGATCGGAAGCGATTTGGGTGAACACTGGACACCTCAAGCCTCCCTCTACGAGGACTTCCCGCACTCAAGGAACAAACACGAAGCCAGGATTTCTTGGTCGCACACCGCAGTGAACAAAGCCCGGGATTCCATGTAACAACGGCAGCCTGCAACTTGATTTGGGAAGGCTTTGTCCTCCCGTCCACCTGGGCACGCTTTGCCACACTCCACGTCCAAGAGGCATGGACAAAAGATACGACTGACGCTCACAGCCCTCTTCACCGCAGTCCTCCCTGCACTCGGAATGACCCGGAGTTTTCAAAGAGCCGTCGTGGGTGAAAGAAACGCTTTCAGGCCCATCTGTCTCCACAGGGCTTGGGATTGGAACTCTGCAAGGCTACCCTGGGATGTGCGTCAAACTGACTTCGGCAGCTTATTCCACTTACGTGGCTCAATGTCAACACAGCCTTGTAAGGGAGCTGAGGCAGCACACTGCCCCAGAACGTGTGGGACCAGAGACACTGTGCGCTCGCCAGACCTGGGTCCCTTTCCCGGTCCACTGGAGGACAACTGCATACGAAATTTTGTTCACCCAGCCTGTCCGGTACACATCCCATTTCCCCTGTGAGGAACTCTGTTCCTGTGCAGTCTGAAAAGCTGTCGCTCCACGTACCCTTGAGAAACTCCGAGTGTAGTACTGCGTGACTGAACTCCTGTGTGGCGTGTTGAGAAAAGGCATCCAGGCCTTTCAGAGCCTGCTTTCGCAACCAGCTGGATGAGAGCTGGCCTATCCCGAAGAACTGCGGGTCTCCCATTTCTCTCCTCCAGCTCGTCTGTTGCACGTGCACATCCCGTCTAGGGCCAGACGGTCCGTGCATTGCACCCCAGGCTGCCTTTACTCCAAGTTGAATACGCAGCCCAGAGCTCGGGGCAGCATGGAGATGCCTCTGCCAAAGTGCTATTTCCCTATCCCCCAAACCCTTGGGTCTCTGCGTTGCACTCCATGGCAGCACTCCAAATCCAGAAAAGGGCAATGCTCGTAACGTACCTTTCATCAAACCGGAAAGGAATGTAAGAGTTTCCCATAAACGGGACACATTTGCCAGGCCATCCGTAGGGTTTGCCCAAAGAGGTGGCTTCACGCACCCTGCCCCGCGCCGGGGCACGTGTCCGTGACCGGTGCGTGTGGCTTGCTTATGTCGAAGAAAGCACCAGGTGCATGACACTTTCACTGCGGGCCACTGCCGGCATTTCTATCAGCGGGCACCACGTTTCTAGCCTGTAGCCTGAAACAGACGTCTGCAGTCCTTCTGCAGCAGCAGGAGACACGCCGCCTGCCATCTGTGGAGAGGCATGAGACACTTTTCGGGTACTGGACTTGAGCCCACTTTGTTACATTCGCGCAGCTTCCGAACGCCCCAGAGGTAGAGTGTCTGAGATGGCAAGTCCGCAAGTAACCGCTGCACGTGTCCCGCGTGAGCCATAGATTCTGGTCACCAAAGGAGCACTCTCACGAAATCTTGGATGCCAGAGCTGACACCAAAGTGACCCTGTTCCCGAGGAAATGCTATATGCTATGAGGGTGGACACTGCTCAGTCTGCCCTGTGCCTGAGGTCCCTGCTTCTGTGTAGCTTCAAGTCCAAGGCAGGCGCCTCTGCCAACGTCTGGTGGAAGAGCCTCTGAAGTGACGCAGCTTTTGCCTCTGCCACTGGGCTCAGGGTCGAAGATGTGAACGAAATTAGCTTCCCCGGTGGGAAGACCTGCTACAGAGTTGAATTCCCATACATTGCAGAGCTGGGCAACCAGCACGTGGGCCAGCAGCAAAGTGCATTGAAACGACTGGCATCGTATGGGCTTCAGAAGGAGCCCTTAGCGCCCCTCGTTGGAGCCAGCGAGCGTCCCGGGCACCACAGTCCTCCCATAGATAACAGTATGTTCTAGAACCTTGTCGTATGTTTCTCCTGCAGGCAAAGCAGCATGGTAGCCCCATGCTTCCATCCGGCCCACCTCATCACGGGCATTTGTGAGCTGGGGAGCGACTCGTTTCCCACGCCTCGGCGAAGGCTTACTTTGCAATGGACCTGAGGCCACAGTGCCAACAAGTGTGTGCGATGTTCCGTCCTGTGATCGGAAGCGATTTGGGTGAACACTGGACACCTCAAGCCTCCCTCTACGAGGACTTCCCGCACTCAAGGAACAAACACGAAGCCAGGATTTCTTGGTCGCACACCGCAGTGAACAAAGCCCGGGATTCCATGTAACAACGGCAGCCTGCAACTTGATTTGGGAAGGCTTTGTCCTCCCGTCCACCTGGGCACGCTTTGCCACACTCCACGTCCAAGAGGCATGGACAAAAGGTACGACTGACGCTCACAGCCCTCTTCACCGCAGTCCTCCCTGCACTCGGAATGACCCGGAGTTTTCAAAGAGCCGTCGTGGGTGAAAGAAACGCTTTCAGGCCCATCTGTCTCCACAGGGCTTGGGATTGGAACTCTGCAAGGCTACCCTGGGATGTGCGTCAAACTGACTTCGGCAGCTTATTCCACTTACGTGGCTCAATGTCAACACAGCCTTGTAAGGGAGCTGAGGCAGCACACTGCCCCAGAACGTGTGGGACCAGAGACACTATGCGCTCGCCAGACCTGGGTCCCTTTCCCGGTCCACTGGAGGACAACTGCATACGAAATTTTGTTCACCCAGCCTGTCCGGTACACATCCCATTTCCCCTGTGAGGAACTCCGTTCCTGTGCAGTCTGAAAAGCTGTCCCTCCACGTACCCTTGAGAAACTCCGAGTGTAGTACTGCGCGACTGAACTCCTGTGTGGCGTGTTGAGAAAAGGCATCCAGGCCTTTCAGAGCCTGCTTTCGCAACCAGCTGGATGAGAGCTGGCCTATCCCGAAGAACTGCGGGTCTCCCATTTCTCTCCTCCAGCTCGTCTGTTGCACGTGCACATCCCGTCTAGGGCCAGACGGTCCGTGCATTGCACCCCAGGCTGCCTTTACTCCAAGTTGAATACGCAGCCCAGAGCTCGGGGCAGCATGGAGATGCCTCTGCCAAAGTGCTATTTCCCTATCCCCCAAACCCTTGGGTCTCTGCGTTGCACTCCATGGCAGCACTCCAAATCCAGAAAAGGGCAATGCTCGTAACGTACCTTTCATCAAACCGGAAAGGAATATAACAGTTTCCCATAAACGGGACACATTTGCCAGGCCATCCGTAGGGTTTGCCCAAAGAGGTGGCTTCACGCACCCTGCCCCGCGCCGGGGCACGTGTCCGTGACCGGTGCGTGTGGCTTGCTTATGTCGAAGAAAGCACCAGGTGCATGACACTTTCACTGCGGGCCACTGCCGGCATTTCTATCAGCGGGCACCACGTTTCTAGCCTGTAGCCTGAAACAGACGTCTGCAGTCCTTCTGCAGCAGCAGGAGACACGCCGCCTGCCATCTGTGGAGAGGCATGAGACACTTTTCGGGTACTGGACTTGAGCCCACTTTGTTACATTCGCGCAGCTTCCGAACGCCCCAGAGGTAGAGTGTCTGAGATGGCAAGTCCGCAAGTAACCGCTGCACGTGTCCCGCGTGAGCCATAGATTCTGGTCACCAAAGGAGCACTCTCACGAAATCTTGGATGCCAGAGCTGACACCAAAGTGACCCTGTTCCCGAGGAAATGCTATATGCTATGAGGGTGGACACCGCTCAGTCTGCCCTGTGCCTGAGGTCCCTGCTTCTGTGTAGCTTCAAGTCCAAGGCAGGCGCCTCTGCGAACGTCTGGTGGAAGAGCCTCTGAAGTGACGCAGCTTTTGCCTCTGCCACTGGGCTCAGGGTCGAAGATGTGAACGAAATTAGCGTCCCCGGTGGGAAGACCTGCTACAGAGTTGAATTCCCATACATTGCAGAGCTGGGCAACCAGCACGTGGGCCAGCAGCAAAGTGCATTGAAACGACTGGCATCGTATGGGCTTCAGAAGGAGCCCTTAGCGCCCCTCGTTGGAGCCAGCGAGCGTCCCGGGCACCACAGTCCTCCCATAGATAACAGTATGTTCTAGAACCTTGTCGTATGTTTCTCCTGCAGGCAAAGCAGCATGGTAGCCCCATGCTTCCATCCGGCCCACCTCATCACGGGCATTTGTGAGCTGGGGAGCGACTCGTTTCCCACGCCTCGGCGAAGGCTTACTTTGCAATGGACCTGAGGCCACAGTGCCAACAAGTGTGTGCGATGTTCCGTCCTGTGATCGGAAGCGATTTGGGTGAACACTGGACACCTCAAGCCTCCCTCTACGAGGACTTCCCGCACTCAAGGAACAAACACGAAGCCAGGATTTCTTGGTCGCACACCGCAGTGAACAAAGCCCGGGATTCCATGTAACAACGGCAGCCTGCAACTTGATTTGGGAAGGCTTTGTCCTCCCGTCCACCTGGGCATGCTTTGCCACACTCCACGTCCAAGAGGCATGGACAAAAGATACGACTGACGCTCACAGCCCTCTTCACCGCAGTCCTCCCTGCACTCGGAATGACCCGGAGTTTTCAAAGAGCCGTCGTGGGTGAAAGAAACGCTTTCAGGCCCATCTGTCTCCACAGGGCTTGGGATTGGAACTCTGCAAGGCTACCCTGGGATGTGCGTCAAACTGACTTCGGCAGCTTATTCCACTTACGTGGCTCAATGTCAACACAGCCTTGTAAGGGAGCTGAGGCAGCACACTGCCACAGAACGTGTGGGACCAGAGACACTATGCGCTCGCCAGACCTGGGTCCCTTTCCCGGTCCACTGGAGGACAACTGCATACGAAATTTTGTTCACGCAGCCTGTCCGGTACACATTCCATTTCCCCTGTGAGGAACTCCGTTCCTGTGCAGTCTGAAAAGCTGTCCCTCCACGTACCCTTGAGAAACTCCGAGTGTAGTACTGCGCGACTGAACTCCTGTGTGGCGTGTTGAGAAAAGGCATCCAGGCCTTTCAGAGCCTGCTTTCGCAACCAGCTGGATGAGAGCTGGCCTATCCCGAAGAACTGCGGGTCTCCCATTTCTCTCCTCCAGCTCGTCTGTTGCACGTGCACATCCCGTCTAGGGCCAGACGGTCCGTGCATTGCACCCCAGGCTGCCTTTACTCCAAGTTGAATACGCAGCCCAGAGCTCGGGGCAGCATGGAGATGCCTCTGCCAAAGTGCTATTTCCCTATCCCCCAAACCCTTGGGTCTCTGCGTTGCACTCCATGGCAGCACTCCAAATCCAGAAAAGGGCAATGCTCGTAACGTACCTTTCATCAAACCGGAAAGGAATATAACAGTTTCCCATAAACGGGACACATTTGCCAGGCCATCCGTAGGGTTTGCCCAAAGAGGTGGCTTCACGCACCCTGCCCCGCGCCGGGGCACGTGTCCGTGACCGGTGCGTGTGGCTTGCTTATGTCGAAGAAAGCACCAGGTGCATGACACTTTCACTGCGGGCCACTGCCGGCATTTCTATCAGCGGGCACCACGTTTCTAGCCTGTAGCCTGAAACAGACGTCTGCAGTCCTTCTGCAGCAGCAGGAGACACGCCGCCTGCCATCTGTGGAGAGGCATGAGACACTTTTCGGGTACTGGACTTGAGCCCACTTTGTTACATTCGCGCAGCTTCCGAACGCCCCAGAGGTAGAGTGTCTGAGATGGCAAGTCCGCAAGTAACCGCTGCACGTGTCCCGCGTGAGCCATAGATTCTGGTCACCAAAGGAGCACTCTCACGAAATCTTGGATGCCAGAGCTGACACCAAAGTGACCCTGTTCCCGAGGAAATGCTATATGCTATGAGGGTGGACACCGCTCAGTCTGCCCTGTGCCTGAGGTCCCTGCTTCTGTGTAGCTTCAAGTCCAAGGCAGGCGCCTCTGCCAACGTCTGGTGGAAGAGCCTCTGAAGTGACGCAGCTTTTGCCTCTGCCACTGGGCTCAGGGTCGAAGATGTGAACGAAATTAGCGTCCCCGGTGGGAAGACCTGCTACAGAGTTGAATTCCCATACATTGCAGAGCTGGGCAACCAGCACGTGGGCCAGCAGCAAAGTGCATTGAAACGACTGGCATCGTATGGGCTTCAGAAGGAGCCCTTAGCGCCCCTCGTTGGAGCCAGCGAGCGTCCCGGGCACCACAGTCCTCCCATAGATAACAGTATGTTCTAGAACCTTGTCGTATGTTTCTCCTGCAGGCAAAGCAGCATGGTAGCCCCATGCTTCCATCCGGCCCACCTCATCACGGGCATTTGTGAGCTGGGGAGCGACTCGTTTCCCACGCCTCGGCGAAGGCTTACTTTGCAATGGACCTGAGGCCACAGTGCCAACAAGTGTGTGCGATGTTCCGTCCTGTGATCGGAAGCGATTTGGGTGAACACTGGACACCTCAAGCCTCCCTCTACGAGGACTTCCCGCACTCAAGGAACAAACACGAAGCCAGGATTTCTTGGTCGCACACCGCAGTGAACAAAGCCCGGGATTCCATGTAACAACGGCAGCCTGCAACTTGATTTGGGAAGGCTTTGTCCTCCCGTCCACCTGGGCACGCTTTGCCACACTCCACGTCCAAGAGGCATGGACAAAAGATACGACTGACGCTCACAGCCCTCTTCACCGCAGTCCTCCCTGCACTCGGAATGACCCGGAGTTTTCAAAGAGCCGTCGTGGGTGAAAGAAACGCTTTCAGGCCCATCTGTCTCCACAGGGCTTGGGATTGGAACTCTGCAAGGCTACCCTGGGATGTGCGTCAAACTGACTTCGGCAGCTTATTCCACTTACGTGGCTCAATGTCAACACAGCCTTGTAAGGGAGCTGAGGCAGCACACTGCCACAGAACGTGTGGGACCAGAGACACTATGCGCTCGCCAGACCTGGGTCCCTTTCCCGGTCCACTGGAGGACAACTGCATACGAAATTTTGTTCACGCAGCCTGTCCGGTACACATTCCATTTCCCCTGTGAGGAACTCCGTTCCTGTGCAGTCTGAAAAGCTGTCCCTCCACGTACCCTTGAGAAACTCCGAGTGTAGTACTGCGCGACTGAACTCCTGTGTGGCGTGTTGAGAAAAGGCATCCAGGCCTTTCAGAGCCTGCTTTCGCAACCAGCTGGATGAGAGCTGGCCTATCCCGAAGAACTGCGGGTCTCCCATTTCTCTCCTCCAGCTCGTCTGTTGCACGTGCACATCCCGTCTAGGGCCAGACGGTCCGTGCATTGCACCCCAGGCTGCCTTTACTCCAAGTTGAATACGCAGCCCAGAGCTCGGGGCAGCATGGAGATGCCTCTGCCAAAGAGCTATTTCCCTATCCCCCAAACCCTTGGGTCTCTGCGTTGCACTCCATGGCAGCACTCCAAATCCAGAAAAGGGCAATGCTCGTAACGTACCTTTCATCAAACTGGAAAGGAATATAACAGTTTCCCATAAACGGGACACATTTGCCAGGCCATCCGTAGGGTTTGCCCAAAGAGGTGGCTTCACGCACCCTGCCCCGCGCCGGGGCACGTGTCCGTGACCGGTGCGTGTGGCTTGCTTATGTCGAAGAAAGCACCAGGTGCATGACACTTTCACTGCGGGCCACTGCCGGCATTTCTATCAGCGGGCACCACGTTTCTAGCCTGTAGCCTGAAACAGACGTCTGCAGTCCTTCTGCAGCAGCAGGAGACACGCCGCCTGCCATCTGTGGAGAGGCATGAGACACTTTTCGGGTACTGGACTTGAGCCCACTTTGTTACATTCACGCAGCTTCCGAACGCCCCAGAGGTAGAGTGTCTGAGATGGCAAGTCCGCAAGTAACCGCTGCACGTGTCCCGCGTGAGCCATAGATTCTGGTCACCAAAGGAGCACTCTCACGAAATCTTGGATGCCAGAGCTGACACCAAAGTGACCCTGTTCCCGAGGAAATGCTATATGCTATGAGGGTGGACACCGCTCAGTCTGCCCTGTGCCTGAGGTCTCTGCTTCTGTGTAGCTTCAAGTCCAAGGCAGGCGCCTCTGCCAACGTCTGGTGGAAGAGCCTCTGAAGTGACGCAGCTTTTGCCTCTGCCACTGGGCTCAGGGTCGAAGATGTGAACGAAATTAGCGTCCCCGGTGGGAAGACCTGCTACAGAGTTGAATTCCCATACATTGCAGAGCTGGGCAACCAGCACGTGGGCCAGCAGCAAAGTGCATTGAAACGACTGGCATCGTATGGGCTTCAGAAGGAGCCCTTAGCGCCCCTCGTTGGAGCCAGCGAGCGTCCCGGGCACCACAGTCCTCCCATAGATAACAGTATGTTCTAGAACCTTGTCGTATGTTTCTCCTGCAGGCAAAGCAGCATGGTAGCCCCATGCTTCCATCCGGCCCACCTCATCACGGGCATTTGTGAGCTGGGGAGCGACTCGTTTCCCACGCCTCGGCGAAGGCTTACTTTGCAATGGACCTGAGGCCACAGTGCCAACAAGTGTGTGCGATGTTCCGTCCTGTGATCGGAAGCGATTTGGGTGAACACTGGACACCTCAAGCCTCCCTCTACGAGGACTTCCCGCACTCAAGGAACAAACACGAAGCCAGGATTTCTTGGTCGCACACCACAGTGAACAAAGCCCGGGATTCCATGTAACAACGGCAGCCTGCAACTTGATTTGGGAAGGCTTTGTCCTCCCGTCCACCTGGGCACGCTTTGCCACACTCCACGTCCGAGAGGCATGGACAAAAGATACGACTGACGCTCACAGCCCTCTTCACCGCAGTCCTCCCTGCACTCGGAATGACCCGGAGTTTTCAAAGAGCCGTCGTGGGTGAAACGCTTTCAGGCCCATCTGTCTCCACAGGGCTTGGGATTGGAACTCTGCAAGGCTACCCTGGGATGTGCGTCAAACTGACTTCGGCAGCTTATTCCACTTACGTGGCTCAATGTCAACACAGCCTTGTAAGGGAGCTGAGGCAGCACACTGCCCCAGAACGTGTGGGACCAGAGACACTATGCGCTCGCCAGACCTGGGTCCCTTTCCCGGTCCACTGGAGGACAACTGCATACGAAATTTTGTTCACCCAGCCTGTCCGGTACACATCCCATTTCCCCTGTGAGGAACTCCGTTCCTGTGCAGTCTGAAAAGCTGTCGCTCCACGTACCCTTGAGAAACTCCGAGTGTAGTACTGCGCGACTGAACTCCTGTGTGGCGTGTTGAGAAAAGGCATCCAGGCCTTTCAGAGCCTGCTTTCGCAACCAGCTGGATGAGAGCTGGCCTATCCCGAAGAACTGCGGGTCTCCCATTTCTCTCCTCCAGCTCGTCTGTTGCACGTGCACATCCCGTCTAGGGCCAGACGGTCCGTGCATTGCACCCCAGGCTGCCTTTACTCCAAGTTGAATACGCAGCCCAGAGCTCGGGGCAGCATGGAGATGCCTCTGCCAAAGTGCTATTTCCCTATCCCCCAAACCCTTGGGTCTCTGCGTTGCACTCCATGGCAGCACTCCAAATCCAGAAAAGGGCAATGCTCGTAACGTACCTTTCATCAAACCGGAAAGGAATATAACAGTTTCCCATAAACGGGACACATTTGCCAGGCCATCCGTAGGGTTTGCCCAAAGAGGTGGCTTCACGCACCCTGCCCCGCGCCGGGGCACGTGTCCGTGACCGGTGCGTGTGGCTTGCTTATGTCGAAGAAAGCACCAGGTGCATGACACTTTCACTGCGGGCCACTGCCGGCATTTCTATCAGCGGGCACCACGTTTCTAGCCTGTAGCCTGAAACAGACGTCTGCAGTCCTTCTGCAGCAGCAGGAGACACGCCGCCTGCCATCTGTGGAGAGGCATGAGACACTTTTCGGGTACTGGACTTGAGCCCACTTTGTTACATTCGCGAGCTTCCGAACGCCCCAGAGGTAGAGTGTCTGAGATGGCAAGTCCGCAAGTAACCGCTGCACGTGTCCCGCGTGAGCCATAGATTCTGGTCACCAAAGGAGCACTCTCACGAAATCTTGGATGCCAGAGCTGACACCAAAGTGACCCTGTTCCCGAGGAAATGCTATATGCTATGAGGGTGGACACCGCTCAGTCTGCCCTGTGCCTGAGGTCCCTGCTTCTGTGTAGCTTCAAGTCCAAGGCAGGCGCCTCTGCCAACGTCTGGTGGAAGAGCCTCTGAAGTGACGCAGCTTTTGCCTCTGCCACTGGGCTCAGGGTCGAAGATGTGAACGAAATTAGCGTCCCCGGTGGGAAGACCTGCTACAGAGTTGAATTCCCATACATTGCAGAGCTGGGCAACCAGCACGTGGGCCAGCAGCAAAGTGCATTGAAACGACTGGCATCGTATGGGCTTCAGAAGGAGCCCTTAGCGCCCCTCGTTGGAGCCAGCGAGCGTCCCGGGCACCACAGTCCTCCCATAGATAACAGTATGTTCTAGAACCTTGTCGTATGTTTCTCCTGCAGGCAAAGCAGCATGGTAGCCCCATGCTTCCATCCGGCCCACCTCATCACGGGCATTTGTGAGCTGGGGAGCGACTCGTTTCCCACGCCTCGGCGAAGGCTTACTTTGCAATGGACCTGAGGCCACAGTGCCAACAAGTGTGTGCGATGTTCCGTCCTGTGATCGGAAGCGATTTGGGTGAACACTGGACACCTCAAGCCTCCCTCTACGAGGACTTCCCGCACTCAAGGAACAAACACGAAGCCAGGATTTCTTGGTCGCACACCGCAGTGAACAAAGCCCGGGATTCCATGTAACAACGGCAGCCTGCAACTTGATTTGGGAAGGCTTTGTCCTCCCGTCCACCTGGGCACGCTTTGCCACACTCCACGTCCGAGAGGCATGGACAAAAGATACGACTGACGCTCACAGCCCTCTTCACCGCAGTCCTCCCTGCACTCGGAATGACCCGGAGTTTTCAAAGAGCCGTCGTGGGTGAAAGAAACGCTTTCAGGCCCATCTGTCTCCACAGGGCTTGGGATTGGAACTCTGCAAGGCTACCCTGGGATGTGCGTCAAACTGACTTCGGCAGCTTATTCCACTTACGTGGCTCAATGTCAACACAGCCTTGTAAGGGAGCTGAGGCAGCACACTGCCCCAGAACGTGTGGGACCAGAGACACTGTGCGCTCGCCAGACCTGGGTCCCTTTCCCGGTCCACTGGAGGACAACTGCATACGAAATTTTGTTCACCCAGCCTGTCCGGTACACATCCCATTTCCCCTGTGAGGAACTCCGTTCCTGTGCAGTCTGAAAAGCTGTCCCTCCACGTACCCTTGAGAAACTCCGAGTGTAGTACTGCGCGACTGAACTCCTGTGTGGCGTGTTGAGAAAAGGCATCCAGGCCTTTCAGAGCCTGCTTTCGCAACCAGCTGGATGAGAGCTGGCCTATCCCAAAGAACTGCGGGTCTCCCATTTCTCTCCTCCAGCTCGTCTGTTGCACGTGCACATCCCGTCTAGGGCCAGACGGTCCGTGCATTGCACCCCAGGCTGCCTTTACTCCAAGTTGAATACGCAGCCCAGAGCTCGGGGCAGCATGGAGATGCCTCTGCCAAAGTGCTATTTCCCTATCCCCCAAACCCTTGGGTCTCTGCGTTGCACTCCATGGCAGCACTCCAAATCCAGAAAAGGGCAATGCTCGTAACGTACCTTTCATCAAACCGGAAAGGAATGTAAGAGTTTCCCATAAACGGGACACATTTGCCAGGCCATCCGTAGGGTTTGCCCAAAGAGGTGGCTTCACGCACCCTGCCCCGCGCCGGGGCACGTGTCCGTGACCGGTGCGTGTGGCTTGCTTATGTCGAAGAAAGCACCAGGTGCATGACACTTTCACTGCGGGCCACTGCCGGCATTTCTATCAGCGGGCACCACGTTTCTAGCCTGTAGCCTGAAACAGACGTCTGCAGTCCTTCTGCAGCAGCAGGAGACACGCCGCCTGCCATCTGTGGAGAGGCATGAGACACTTTTCGGGTACTGGACTTGAGCCCACTTTGTTACATTCGCGCAGCTTCCGAACGCCCCAGAGGTAGAGTGTCTGAGATGGCAAGTCCGCAAGTAACCGCTGCACGTGTCCCGCGTGAGCCATAGATTCTGGTCACCAAAGGAGCACTCTCACGAAATCTTGGATGCCAGAGCTGACACCAAAGTGACCCTGTTCCCGAGGAAATGCTGTATGCTATGAGGGTGGACACCGCTCAGTCTGCCCTGTGCCTGAGGTCCCTGCTTCTGTGTAGCTTCAAGTCCAAGGCAGGCGCCTCTGCCAACGTCTGGTGGAAGAGCCTCTGAAGTGACGCAGCTTTTGCCTCTGCCACTGGGCTCAGGGTCGAAGATGTGAACGAAATTAGCGTCCCCGGTGGGAAGACCTGCTACAGAGTTGAATTCCCATACATTGCAGAGCTGGGCAACCAGCACGTGGGCCAGCAGCAAAGTGCATTGAAACGACTGGCATCGTATGGGCTTCAGAAGGAGCCCTTAGCGCCCCTCGTTGGAGCCAGCGAGCGTCCCGGGCACCACAGTCCTCCCATAGATAACAGTATGTTCTAGAACCTTGTCGTATGTTTCTCCTGCAGGCAAAGCAGCATGGTAGCCCCATGCTTCCATCCGGCCCACCTCATCACGGGCATTTGTGAGCTGGGGAGCGACTCGTTTCCCACGCCTCGGCGAAGGCTTACTTTGCAATGGACCTGAGGCCACAGTGCCAACAAGTGTGTGCGATGTTCCGTCCTGTGATCGGAAGCGATTTGGGTGAACACTGGACACCTCAAGCCTCCCTCTACGAGGACTTCCCGCACTCAAGGAACAAACACGAAGCCAGGATTTCTTGGTCGCACACCGCAGTGAACAAAGCCCGGGATTCCATGTAACAACGGCAGCCTGCAACTTGATTTGGGAAGGCTTTGTCCTCCCGTCCACCTGGGCACGCTTTGCCACACTCCACGTCCGAGAGGCATGGACAAAAGATACGACTGACGCTCACAGCCCTCTTCACCGCAGTCCTCCCTGCACTCGGAATGACCCGGAGTTTTCAAAGAGCCGTCGTGGGTGAAAGAAACGCTTTCAGGCCCATCTGTCTCCACAGGGCTTGGGATTGGAACTCTGCAAGGCTACCCTGGGATGTGCGTCAAACTGACTTCGGCAGCTTATTCCACTTACGTGGCTCAATGTCAACACAGCCTTGTAAGGGAGCTGAGGCAGCACACTGCCCCAGAACGTGTGGGACCAGAGACACTATGCGCTCGCCAGACCTGGGTCCCTTTCCCGGTCCACTGGAGGACAACTGCATACGAAATTTTGTTCACCCAGCCTGTCCGGTACACATCCCATTTCCCCTGTGAGGAACTCCGTTCCTGTGCAGTCTGAAAAGCTGTCGCTCCACGTACCCTTGAGAAACTCCGAGTGTAGTACTGCGCGACTGAACTCCTGTGTGGCGTGTTGAGAAAAGGGATCCAGGCCTTTCAGAGCCTGCTTTCGCAACCAGCTGGATGAGAGCTGGCCTATCCCGAAGAACTGCGGGTCTCCCATTTCTCTCCTCCAGCTCGTCTGTTGCACGTGCACATCCCGGCTAGGGCCAGACGGTCCGTGCATTGCACCCCAGGCTGCCTTTACTCCAAGTTGAATACGCAGCCCAGAGCTCGGGGCAGCATGGAGATGCCTCTGCCAAAGTGCTATTTCCCTATCCCCCAAACCCTTGGGTCTCTGCGTTGCACTCCATGGCAGCACTCCAAATCCAGAAAAGGGCAATGCTCGTAACGTACCTTTCATCAAACCGGAAAGGAATATAACAGTTTCCCATAAACGGGACACATTTGCCAGGCCATCCGTAGGGTTTGCCCAAAGAGGTGGCTTCACGCACCCTGCCCCGCGCCGGGGCACGTGTCCGTGACCGGTGCGTGTGGCTTGCTTATGTCGAAGAAAGCACCAGGTGCATGACACTTTCACTGCGGGCCACTGCCGGCATTTCTATCAGCGGGCACCACGTTTCTAGCCTGTAGCCTGAAACAGACGTCTGCAGTCCTTCTGCAGCAGCAGGAGACACGCCGCCTGCCATCTGTGGAGAGGCATGAGACACTTTTCGGGTACTGGACTTGAGCCCACTTTGTTACATTCGCGCAGCTTCCGAACGCCCCAGAGGTAGAGTGTCTGAGATGGCAAGTCCGCAAGTAACCGCTGCACGTGTCCCGCGTGAGCCATAGATTCTGGTCACCAAAGGAGCACTCTCACGAAATCTTGGATGCCAGAGCTGACACCAAAGTGACCCTGTTCCCGAGGAAATGCTATATGCTATGAGGGTGGACACTGCTCAGTCTGCCCTGTGCCTGAGGTCCCTGCTTCTGTGTAGCTTCAAGTCCAAGGCAGGCGCCTCTGCCAACGTCTGGTGGAAGAGCCTCTGAAGTGACGCAGCTTTTGCCTCTGCCACTGGGCTCAGGGTCGAAGATGTGAACGAAATTAGCGTCCCCGGTGGGAAGACCTGCTACAGAGTTGAATTCCCATACATTGCAGAGCTGGGCAACCAGCACGTGGGCCAGCAGCAAAGTGCATTGAAACGACTGGCATCGTATGGGCTTCAGAAGGAGCCCTTAGCGCCCCTCGTTGGAGCCAGCGAGCGTCCCGGGCACCACAGTCCTCCCATAGATAACAGTATGTTCTAGAACCTTGTCGTATGTTTCTCCTGCAGGCAAAGCAGCATGGTAGCCCCATGCTTCCATCCGGCCCACCTCATCACGGGCATTTGTGAGCTGGGGAGCGACTCGTTTCCCACGCCTCGGCGAAGGCTTACTTTGCAATGGACCTGAGGCCACAGTGCCAACAAGTGTGTGCGATGTTCCGTCCTGTGATCGGAAGCGATTTGGGTGAACACTGGACACCTCAAGCCTCCCTCTACGAGGACTTCCCGCACTCAAGGAACAAACACGAAGCCAGGATTTCTTGGTCGCACACCGCAGTGAACAAAGCCCGGGATTCCATGTAACAACGGCAGCCTGCAACTTGATTTGGGAAGGCTTTGTCCTCCCGTCCACCTGGGCACGCTTTGCCACACTCCACGTCCAAGAGGCATGGACAAAAGGTACGACTGACGCTCACAGCCCTCTTCACCGCAGTCCTCCCTGCACTCGGAATGACCCGGAGTTTTCAAAGAGCCGTCGTGGGTGAAAGAAACGCTTTCAGGCCCATCTGTCTCCACAGGGCTTGGGATTGGAACTCTGCAAGGCTACCCTGGGATGTGCGTCAAACTGACTTCGGCAGCTTATTCCACTTACGTGGCTCAATGTCAACACAGCCTTGTAAGGGAGCTGAGGCAGCACACTGCCCCAGAACGTGTGGGACCAGAGACACTATGCGCTCGCCAGACCTGGGTCCCTTTCCCGGTCCACTGGAGGACAACTGCATACGAAATTTTGTTCACCCAGCCTGTCCGGTACACATCCCATTTCCCCTGTGAGGAACTCCGTTCCTGTGCAGTCTGAAAAGCTGTCCCTCCACGTACCCTTGAGAAACTCCGAGTGTAGTACTGCGCGACTGAACTCCTGTGTGGCGTGTTGAGAAAAGGCATCCAGGCCTTTCAGAGCCTGCTTTCGCAACCAGCTGGATGAGAGCTGGCCTATCCCGAAGAACTGCGGGTCTCCCATTTCTCTCCTCCAGCTCGTCTGTTGCACGTGCACATCCCGTCTAGGGCCAGACGGTCCGTGCATTGCACCCCAGGCTGCCTTTACTCCAAGTTGAATACGCAGCCCAGAGCTCGGGGCAGCATGGAGATGCCTCTGCCAAAGTGCTATTTCCCTATCCCCCAAACCCTTGGGTCTCTGCGTTGCACTCCATGGCAGCACTCCAAATCCAGAAAAGGGCAATGCTCGTAACGTACCTTTCATCAAACCGGAAAGGAATGTAAGAGTTTCCCATAAACGGGACACATTTGCCAGGCCATCCGTAGGGTTTGCCCAAAGAGGTGGCTTCACGCACCCTGCCCCGCGCCGGGGCACGTGTCCGTGACCGGTGCGTGTGGCTTGCTTATGTCGAAGAAAGCACCAGGTGCATGACACTTTCACTGCGGGCCACTGCCGGCATTTCTATCAGCGGGCACCACGTTTCTAGCCTGTAGCCTGAAACAGACGTCTGCAGTCCTTCTGCAGCAGCAGGAGACACGCCGCCTGCCATCTGTGGAGAGGCATGAGACACTTTTCGGGTACTGGACTTGAGCCCACTTTGTTACATTCGCGCAGCTTCCGAACGCCCCAGAGGTAGAGTGTCTGAGATGGCAAGTCCGCAAGTAACCGCTGCACGTGTCCCGCGTGAGCCATAGATTCTGGTCACCAAAGGAGCACTCTCACGAAATCTTGGATGCCAGAGCTGACACCAAAGTGACCCTGTTCCCGAGGAAATGCTATATGCTATGAGGGTGGACACCGCTCAGTCTGCCCTGTGCCTGAGGTCCCTGCTTCTGTGTAGCTTCAAGTCCAAGGCAGGCGCCTCTGCCAACGTCTGGTGGAAGAGCCTCTGAAGTGACGCAGCTTTTGCCTCTGCCACTGGGCTCAGGGTCGAAGATGTGAACGAAATTAGCGTCCCCGGTGGGAAGACCTGCTACAGAGTTGAATTCCCATACATTGCAGAGCTGGGCAACCAGCACGTGGGCCAGCAGCAAAGTGCATTGAAACGACTGGCATCGTATGGGCTTCAGAAGGAGCCCTTAGCGCCCCTCGTTGGAGCCAGCGAGCGTCCCGGGCACCACAGTCCTCCCATAGATAACAGTATGTTCTAGAACCTTGTCGTATGTTTCTCCTGCAGGCAAAGCAGCATGGTAGCCCCATGCTTCCAGCCGGCCCACCTCATCACGGGCATTTGTGAGCTGGGGAGCGACTCGTTTCCCACGCCTCGGCGAAGGCTTACTTTGCAATGGACCTGAGGCCACAGTGCCAACAAGTGTGTGCGATGTTCCGTCCTGTGATCGGAAGCGATTTGGGTGAACACTGGACACCTCAAGCCTCCCTCTACGAGGACTTCCCGCACTCAAGGAACAAACACGAAGCCAGGATTTCTTGGTCGCACACCGCAGTGAACAAAGCCCGGGATTCCATGTAACAACGGCAGCCTGCAACTTGATTTGGGAAGGCTTTGTCCTCCCGTCCACCTGGGCACGCTTTGCCACACTCCACGTCCAAGAGGCATGGACAAAAGGTACGACTGACGCTCACAGCCCTCTTCACCGCAGTCCTCCCTGCACTCGGAATGACCCGGAGTTTTCAAAGAGCCGTCGTGGGTGAAAGAAACGCTTTCAGGCCCATCTGTCTCCACAGGGCTTGGGATTGGAACTCTGCAAGGCTACCCTGGGATGTGCGTCAAACTGACTTCGGCAGCTTATTCCACTTACGTGGCTCAATGTCAACACAGCCTTGTAAGGGAGCTGAGGCAGCACACTGCCCCAGAACGTGTGGGACCAGAGACACTATGCGCTCGCCAGACCTGGGTCCCTTTCCCGGTCCACTGGAGGACAACTGCATACGAAATTTTGTTCACCCAGCCTGTCCGGTACACATCCCATTTCCCCTGTGAGGAACTCCGTTCCTGTGCAGTCTGAAAAGCTGTCCCTCCACGTACCCTTGAGAAACTCCGAGTGTAGTACTGCGCGACTGAACTCCTGTGTGGCGTGTTGAGAAAAGGCATCCAGGCCTTTCAGAGCCTGCTTTCGCAACCAGCTGGATGAGAGCTGGCCTATCCCGAAGAACTGCGGGTCTCCCATTTCTCTCCTCCAGCTCGTCTGTTGCACGTGCACATCCCGTCTAGGGCCAGACGGTCCGTGCATTGCACCCCAGGCTGCCTTTACTCCAAGTTGAATACGCAGCCCAGAGCTCGGGGCAGCATGGAGATGCCTCTGCCAAAGTGCTATTTCCCTATCCCCCAAACCCTTGGGTCTCTGCGTTGCACTCCATGGCAGCACTCCAAATCCAGAAAAGGGCAATGCTCGTAACGTACCTTTCATCAAACCGGAAAGGAATATAACAGTTTCCCATAAACGGGACACATTTGCCAGGCCATCCGTAGGGTTTGCCCAAAGAGGTGGCTTCACGCACCCTGCCCCGCGCCGGGGCACGTGTCCGTGACCGGTGCGTGTGGCTTGCTTATGTCGAAGAAAGCACCAGGTGCATGACACTTTCACTGCGGGCCACTGCCGGCATTTCTATCAGCGGGCACCACGTTTCTAGCCTGTAGCCTGAAACAGACGTCTGCAGTCCTTCTGCAGCAGCAGGAGACACGCCGCCTGCCATCTGTGGAGAGGCATGAGACACTTTTCGGGTACTGGACTTGAGCCCACTTTGTTACATTCGCGCAGCTTCCGAACGCCCCAGAGGTAGAGTGTCTGAGATGGCAAGTCCGCAAGTAACCGCTGCACGTGTCCCGCGTGAGCCATAGATTCTGGTCACCAAAGGAGCACTCTCACGAAATCTTGGATGCCAGAGCTGACACCAAAGTGACCCTGTTCCCGAGGAAATGCTATATGCTATGAGGGTGGACACCGCTCAGTCTGCCCTGTGCCTGAGGTCCCTGCTTCTGTGTAGCTTCAAGTCCAAGGCAGGCGCCTCTGCCAACGTCTGGTGGAAGAGCCTCTGAAGTGACGCAGCTTTTGCCTCTGCCACTGGGCTCAGGGTCGAAGATGTGAACGAAATTAGCGTCCCCGGTGGGAAGACCTGCTACAGAGTTGAATTCCCATACATTGCAGAGCTGGGCAACCAGCACGTGGGCCAGCAGCAAAGTGCATTGAAACGACTGGCATCGTATGGGCTTCAGAAGGAGCCCTTAGCGCCCCTCGTTGGAGCCAGCGAGCGTCCCGGGCACCACAGTCCTCCCATAGATAACAGTATGTTCTAGAACCTTGTCGTATGTTTCTCCTGCAGGCAAAGCAGCATGGTAGCCCCATGCTTCCATCCGGCCCACCTCATCACGGGCATTTGTGAGCTGGGGAGCGACTCGTTTCCCACGCCTCGGCGAAGGCTTACTTTGCAATGGACCTGAGGCCACAGTGCCAACAAGTGTGTGCGATGTTCCGTCCTGTGATCGGAAGCGATTTGGGTGAACACTGGACACCTCAAGCCTCCCTCTACGAGGACTTCCCGCACTCAAGGAACAAACACGAAGCCAGGATTTCTTGGTCGCACACCGCAGTGAACAAAGCCCGGGATTCCATGTAACAACGGCAGCCTGCAACTTGATTTGGGAAGGCTTTGTCCTCCCGTCCACCTGGGCACGCTTTGCCACACTCCACGTCCGAGAGGCATGGACAAAAGATACGACTGACGCTCACAGCCCTCTTCACCGCAGTCCTCCCTGCACTCGGAATGACCCGGAGTTTTCAAAGAGCCGTCGTGGGTGAAAGAAACGCTTTCAGGCCCATCTGTCTCCACAGGGCTTGGGATTGGAACTCTGCAAGGCTACCCTGGGATGTGCGTCAAACTGACTTCGGCAGCTTATTCCACTTACGTGGCTCAATGTCAACACAGCCTTGTAAGGGAGCTGAGGCAGCACACTGCCCCAGAACGTGTGGGACCAGAGACACTGTGCGCTCGCCAGACCTGGGTCCCTTTCCCGGTCCACTGGAGGACAACTGCATACGAAATTTTGTTCACCCAGCCTGTCCGGTACACATCCCATTTCCCCTGTGAGGAACTCCGTTCCTGTGCAGTCTGAAAAGCTGTCCCTCCACGTACCCTTGAGAAACTCCGAGTGTAGTACTGCGCGACTGAACTCCTGTGTGGCGTGTTGAGAAAAGGCATCCAGGCCTTTCAGAGCCTGCTTTCGCAACCAGCTGGATGAGAGCTGGCCTATCCCGAAGAACTGCGGGTCTCCCATTTCTCTCCTCCAGCTCGTCTGTTGCACGTGCACATCCCGTCTAGGGCCAGACGGTCCGTGCATTGCACCCCAGGCTGCCTTTACTCCAAGTTGAATACGCAGCCCAGAGCTCGGGGCAGCATGGAGATGCCTCTGCCAAAGTGCTATTTCCCTATCCCCCAAACCCTTGGGTCTCTGCGTTGCACTCCATGGCAGCACTCCAAATCCAGAAAAGGGCAATGCTCGTAACGTACCTTTCATCAAACCGGAAAGGAATGTAAGAGTTTCCCATAAACGGGACACATTTGCCAGGCCATCCGTAGGGTTTGCCCAAAGAGGTGGCTTCACGCACCCTGCCCCGCGCCGGGGCACGTGTCCGTGACCGGTGCGTGTGGCTTGCTTATGTCGAAGAAAGCACCAGGTGCATGACACTTTCACTGCGGGCCACTGCCGGCATTTCTATCAGCGGGCACCACGTTTCTAGCCTGTAGCCTGAAACAGACGTCTGCAGTCCTTCTGCAGCAGCAGGAGACACGCCGCCTGCCATCTGTGGAGAGGCATGAGACACTTTTCGGGTACTGGACTTGAGCCCACTTTGTTACATTCGCGCAGCTTCCGAACGCCCCAGAGGTAGAGTGTCTGAGATGGCAAGTCCGCAAGTAACCGCTGCACGTGTCCCGCGTGAGCCATAGATTCTGGTCACCAAAGGAGCACTCTCACGAAATCTTGGATGCCAGAGCTGACACCAAAGTGACCCTGTTCCCGAGGAAATGCTGTATGCTATGAGGGTGGACACCGCTCAGTCTGCCCTGTGCCTGAGGTCCCTGCTTCTGTGTAGCTTCAAGTCCAAGGCAGGCGCCTCTGCCAACGTCTGGTGGAAGAGCCTCTGAAGTGACGCAGCTTTTGCCTCTGCCACTGGGCTCAGGGTCGAAGATGTGAACGAAATTAGCGTCCCCGGTGGGAAGACCTGCTACAGAGTTGAATTCCCATACATTGCAGAGCTGGGCAACCAGCACGTGGGCCAGCAGCAAAGTGCATTGAAACGACTGGCATCGTATGGGCTTCAGAAGGAGCCCTTAGCGCCCCTCGTTGGAGCCAGCGAGCGTCCCGGGCACCACAGTCCTCCCATAGATAACAGTATGTTCTAGAACCTTGTCGTATGTTTCTCCTGCAGGCAAAGCAGCATGGTAGCCCCATGCTTCCATCCGGCCCACCTCATCACGGGCATTTGTGAGCTGGGGAGCGACTCGTTTCCCACGCCTCGGCGAAGGCTTACTTTGCAATGGACCTGAGGCCACAGTGCCAACAAGTGTGTGCGATGTTCCGTCCTGTGATCGGAAGCGATTTGGGTGAACACTGGACACCTCAAGCCTCCCTCTACGAGGACTTCCCGCACTCAAGGAACAAACACGAAGCCAGGATTTCTTGGTCGCACACCGCAGTGAACAAAGCCCGGGATTCCATGTAACAACGGCAGCCTGCAACTTGATTTGGGAAGGCTTTGTCCTCCCGTCCACCTGGGCACGCTTTGCCACACTCCACGTCCGAGAGGCATGGACAAAAGATACGACTGACGCTCACAGCCCTCTTCACCGCAGTCCTCCCTGCACTCGGAATGACCCGGAGTTTTCAAAGAGCCGTCGTGGGTGAAAGAAACGCTTTCAGGCCCATCTGTCTCCACAGGGCTTGGGATTGGAACTCTGCAAGGCTACCCTGGGATGTGCGTCAAACTGACTTCGGCAGCTTATTCCACTTACGTGGCTCAATGTCAACACAGCCTTGTAAGGGAGCTGAGGCAGCACACTGCCCCAGAACGTGTGGGACCAGAGACACTATGCGCTCGCCAGACCTGGGTCCCTTTCCCGGTCCACTGGAGGACAACTGCATACGAAATTTTGTTCACCCAGCCTGTCCGGTACACATCCCATTTCCCCTGTGAGGAACTCCGTTCCTGTGCAGTCTGAAAAGCTGTCGCTCCACGTACCCTTGAGAAACTCCGAGTGTAGTACTGCGCGACTGAACTCCTGTGTGGCGTGTTGAGAAAAGGGATCCAGGCCTTTCAGAGCCTGCTTTCGCAACCAGCTGGATGAGAGCTGGCCTATCCCGAAGAACTGCGGGTCTCCCATTTCTCTCCTCCAGCTCGTCTGTTGCACGTGCACATCCCGGCTAGGGCCAGACGGTCCGTGCATTGCACCCCAGGCTGCCTTTACTCCAAGTTGAATACGCAGCCCAGAGCTCGGGGCAGCATGGAGATGCCTCTGCCAAAGTGCTATTTCCCTATCCCCCAAACCCTTGGGTCTCTGCGTTGCACTCCATGGCAGCACTCCAAATCCAGAAAAGGGCAATGCTCGTAACGTACCTTTCATCAAACCGGAAAGGAATATAACAGTTTCCCATAAACGGGACACATTTGCCAGGCCATCCGTAGGGTTTGCCCAAAGAGGTGGCTTCACGCACCCTGCCCCGCGCCGGGGCACGTGTCCGTGACCGGTGCGTGTGGCTTGCTTATGTCGAAGAAAGCACCAGGTGCATGACACTTTCACTGCGGGCCACTGCCGGCATTTCTATCAGCGGGCACCACGTTTCTAGCCTGTAGCCTGAAACAGACGTCTGCAGTCCTTCTGCAGCAGCAGGAGACACGCCGCCTGCCATCTGTGGAGAGGCATGAGACACTTTTCGGGTACTGGACTTGAGCCCACTTTGTTACATTCGCGCAGCTTCCGAACGCCCCAGAGGTAGAGTGTCTGAGATGGCAAGTCCGCAAGTAACCGCTGCACGTGTCCCGCGTGAGCCATAGATTCTGGTCACCAAAGGAGCACTCTCACGAAATCTTGGATGCCAGAGCTGACACCAAAGTGACCCTGTTCCCGAGGAAATGCTATATGCTATGAGGGTGGACACTGCTCAGTCTGCCCTGTGCCTGAGGTCCCTGCTTCTGTGTAGCTTCAAGTCCAAGGCAGGCGCCTCTGCCAACGTCTGGTGGAAGAGCCTCTGAAGTGACGCAGCTTTTGCCTCTGCCACTGGGCTCAGGGTCGAAGATGTGAACGAAATTAGCGTCCCCGGTGGGAAGACCTGCTACAGAGTTGAATTCCCATACATTGCAGAGCTGGGCAACCAGCACGTGGGCCAGCAGCAAAGTGCATTGAAACGACTGGCATCGTATGGGCTTCAGAAGGAGCCCTTAGCGCCCCTCGTTGGAGCCAGCGAGCGTCCCGGGCACCACAGTCCTCCCATAGATAACAGTATGTTCTAGAACCTTGTCGTATGTTTCTCCTGCAGGCAAAGCAGCATGGTAGCCCCATGCTTCCATCCGGCCCACCTCATCACGGGCATTTGTGAGCTGGGGAGCGACTCGTTTCCCACGCCTCGGCGAAGGCTTACTTTGCAATGGACCTGAGGCCACAGTGCCAACAAGTGTGTGCGATGTTCCGTCCTGTGATCGGAAGCGATTTGGGTGAACACTGGACACCTCAAGCCTCCCTCTACGAGGACTTCCCGCACTCAAGGAACAAACACGAAGCCAGGATTTCTTGGTCGCACACCGCAGTGAACAAAGCCCGGGATTCCATGTAACAACGGCAGCCTGCAACTTGATTTGGGAAGGCTTTGTCCTCCCGTCCACCTGGGCACGCTTTGCCACACTCCACGTCCAAGAGGCATGGACAAAAGATACGACTGACGCTCACAGCCCTCTTCACCGCAGTCCTCCCTGCACTCGGAATGACCCGGAGTTTTCAAAGAGCCGTCGTGGGTGAAAGAAACGCTTTCAGGCCCATCTGTCTCCACAGGGCTTGGGATTGGAACTCTGCAAGGCTACCCTGGGATGTGCGTCAAACTGACTTCGGCAGCTTATTCCACTTACGTGGCTCAATGTCAACACAGCCTTGTAAGGGAGCTGAGGCAGCACACTGCCCCAGAACGTGTGGGACCAGAGACACTGTGCGCTCGCCAGACCTGGGTCCCTTTCCCGGTCCACTGGAGGACAACTGCATACGAAATTTTGTTCACCCAGCCTGTCCGGTACACATCCCATTTCCCCTGTGAGGAACTCCGTTCCTGTGCAGTCTGAAAAGCTGTCGCTCCACGTACCCTTGAGAAACTCCGAGTGTAGTACTGCGTGACTGAACTCCTGTGTGGCGTGTTGAGAAAAGGCATCCAGGCCTTTCAGAGCCTGCTTTCGCAACCAGCTGGATGAGAGCTGGCCTATCCCGAAGAACTGCGGGTCTCCCATTTCTCTCCTCCAGCTCGTCTGTTGCACGTGCACATCCCGTCTAGGGCCAGACGGTCCGTGCATTGCACCCCAGGCTGCCTTTACTCCAAGTTGAATACGCAGCCCAGAGCTCGGGGCAGCATGGAGATGCCTCTGCCAAAGTGCTATTTCCCTATCCCCCAAACCCTTGGGTCTCTGCGTTGCACTCCATGGCAGCACTCCAAATCCAGAAAAGGGCAATGCTCGTAACGTACCTTTCATCAAACCGGAAAGGAATGTAAGAGTTTCCCATAAACGGGACACATTTGCCAGGCCATCCGTAGGGTTTGCCCAAAGAGGTGGCTTCACGCACCCTGCCCCGCGCCGGGGCACGTGTCCGTGACCGGTGCGTGTGGCTTGCTTATGTCGAAGAAAGCACCAGGTGCATGACACTTTCACTGCGGGCCACTGCCGGCATTTCTATCAGCGGGCACCACGTTTCTAGCCTGTAGCCTGAAACAGACGTCTGCAGTCCTTCTGCAGCAGCAGGAGACACGCCGCCTGCCATCTGTGGAGAGGCATGAGACACTTTTCGGGTACTGGACTTGAGCCCACTTTGTTACATTCGCGCAGCTTCCGAACGCCCCAGAGGTAGAGTGTCTGAGATGGCAAGTCCGCAAGTAACTGCTGCACGTGTCCCGCGTGAGCCATAGATTCTGGTCACCAAAGGAGCACTCTCACGAAATCTTGGATGCCAGAGCTGACACCAAAGTGACCCTGTTCCCGAGGAAATGCTATATGCTATGAGGGTGGACACCGCTCAGTCTGCCCTGTGCCTGAGGTCCCTGCTTCTGTGTAGCTTCAAGTCCAAGGCAGGCGCCTCTGCCAACGTCTGGTGGAAGAGCCTCTGAAGTGACGCAGCTTTTGCCTCTGCCACTGGGCTCAGGGTCGAAGATGTGAACGAAATTAGCGTCCCCGGTGGGAAGACCTGCTACAGAGTTGAATTCCCATACATTGCAGAGCTGGGCAACCAGCACGTGGGCCAGCAGCAAAGTGCATTGAAACGACTGGCATCGTATGGG
Organism: Lagenorhynchus albirostris; assembly: GCF_949774975.1. Lineage (NCBI taxonomy): Eukaryota > Metazoa > Chordata > Mammalia > Artiodactyla > Delphinidae > Lagenorhynchus > Lagenorhynchus albirostris. The sequence goes on along the minus strand of NC_083116.1, from coordinate 81,646,710 downwards.
CTTCAGAAGGAGCCCTTAGCGCCCCTCGTTGGAGCCAGCGAGCGTCCCGGGCACCACAGTCCTCCCATAGATAACAGTATGTTCTAGAACCTTGTCGTATGTTTCTCCTGCAGGCAAAGCAGCATGGTAGCCCCATGCTTCCATCCGGCCCACCTCATCACGGGCATTTGTGAGCTGGGGAGCGACTCGTTTCCCACGCCTCGGCGAAGGCTTACTTTGCAATGGACCTGAGGCCACAGTGCCAACAAGTGTGTGCGATGTTCCGTCCTGTGATCGGAAGCGATTTGGGTGAACACTGGACACCTCAAGCCTCCCTCTACGAGGACTTCCCGCACTCAAGGAACAAACACGAAGCCAGGATTTCTTGGTCGCACACCGCAGTGAACAAAGCCCGGGATTCCATGTAACAACGGCAGCCTGCAACTTGATTTGGGAAGGCTTTGTCCTCCCGTCCACCTGGGCACGCTTTGCCACACTCCATGTCCAAGAGGCATGGACAAAAGATATGACTGACGCTCACAGCCCTCTTCACCGCAGTCCTCCCTGCACTCGGAATGACCCGGAGTTTTCAAAGAGCCGTCGTGGGTGAAAGAAACGCTTTCAGGCCCATCTGTCTCCACAGGGCTTGGGATTGGAACTCTGCAAGGCTACCCTGGGATGTGCGTCAAACTGACTTCGGCAGCTTATTCCACTTACGTGGCTCAATGTCAACACAGCCTTGTAAGGGAGCTGAGGCAGCACACTGCCCCAGAACGTGTGGGACCAGAGACACTGTGCGCTCGCCAGACCTGGGTCCCTTTCCCGGTCCACTGGAGGACAACTGCATACGAAATTTTGTTCACCCAGCCTGTCCGGTACACATCCCATTTCCCCTGTGAGGAACTCCGTTCCTGTGCAGTCTGAAAAGCTGTCCCTCCACGTACCCTTGAGAAACTCCGAGTGTAGTACTGCGCGACTGAACTCCTGTGTGGCGTGTTGAGAAAAGGCATCCAGGCCTTTCAGAGCCTGCTTTCGCAACCAGCTGGATGAGAGCTGGCCTATCCCAAAGAACTGCGGGTCTCCCATTTCTCTCCTCCAGCTCGTCTGTTGCACGTGCACATCCCGTCTAGGGCCAGACGGTCCGTGCATTGCACCCCAGGCTGCCTTTACTCCAAGTTGAATACGCAGCCCAGAGCTCGGGGCAGCATGGAGATGCCTCTGCCAAAGTGCTATTTCCCTATCCCCCAAACCCTTGGGTCTCTGCGTTGCACTCCATGGCAGCACTCCAAATCCAGAAAAGGGCAATGCTCGTAACGTACCTTTCATCAAACCGGAAAGGAATATAACAGTTTCCCATAAACGGGACACATTTGCCAGGCCATCCGTAGGGTTTGCCCAAAGAGGTGGCTTCACGCACCCTGCCCCGCGCCGGGGCACGTGTCCGTGACCGGTGCGTGTGGCTTGCTTATGTCGAAGAAAGCACCAGGTGCATGACACTTTCACTGCGGGCCACTGCCGGCATTTCTATCAGCGGGCACCACGTTTCTAGCCTGTAGCCTGAAACAGACGTCTGCAGTCCTTCTGCAGCAGCAGGAGACACGCCGCCTGCCATCTGTGGAGAGGCATGAGACACTTTTCGGGTACTGGACTTGAGCCCACTTTGTTACATTCGCGCAGCTTCCGAACGCCCCAGAGGTAGAGTGTCTGAGATGGCAAGTCCGCAAGTAACCGCTGCACGTGTCCCGCGTGAGCCATAGATTCTGGTCACCAAAGGAGCACTCTCACGAAATCTTGGATGCCAGAGCTGACACCAAAGTGACCCTGTTCCCGAGGAAATGCTGTATGCTATGAGGGTGGACACCGCTCAGTCTGCCCTGTGCCTGAGGTCCCTGCTTCTGTGTAGCTTCAAGTCCAAGGCAGGCGCCTCTGCCAACGTCTGGTGGAAGAGCCTCTGAAGTGACGCAGCTTTTGCCTCTGCCACTGGGCTCAGGGTCGAAGATGTGAACGAAATTAGCGTCCCCGGTGGGAAGACCTGCTACAGAGTTGAATTCCCATACATTGCAGAGCTGGGCAACCAGCACGTGGGCCAGCAGCAAAGTGCATTGAAACGACTGGCATCGTATGGGCTTCAGAAGGAGCCCTTAGCGCCCCTCGTTGGAGCCAGCGAGCGTCCCGGGCACCACAGTCCTCCCATAGATAACAGTATGTTCTAGAACCTTGTCGTATGTTTCTCCTGCAGGCAAAGCAGCATGGTAGCCCCATGCTTCCATCCGGCCCACCTCATCACGGGCATTTGTGAGCTGGGGAGCGACTCGTTTCCCACGCCTCGGCGAAGGCTTACTTTGCAATGGACCTGAGGCCACAGTGCCAACAAGTGTGTGCGATGTTCCGTCCTGTGATCGGAAGCGATTTGGGTGAACACTGGACACCTCAAGCCTCCCTCTACGAGGACTTCCCGCACTCAAGGAACAAACACGAAGCCAGGATTTCTTGGTCGCACACCGCAGTGAACAAAGCCCGGGATTCCATGTAACAACGGCAGCCTGCAACTTGATTTGGGAAGGCTTTGTCCTCCCGTCCACCTGGGCACGCTTTGCCACACTCCACGTCCGAGAGGCATGGACAAAAGATACGACTGACGCTCACAGCCCTCTTCACCGCAGTCCTCCCTGCACTCGGAATGACCCGGAGTTTTCAAAGAGCCGTCGTGGGTGAAAGAAACGCTTTCAGGCCCATCTGTCTCCACAGGGCTTGGGATTGGAACTCTGCAAGGCTACCCTGGGATGTGCGTCAAACTGACTTCGGCAGCTTATTCCACTTACGTGGCTCAATGTCAACACAGCCTTGTAAGGGAGCTGAGGCAGCACACTGCCCCAGAACGTGTGGGACCAGAGACACTGTGCGCTCGCCAGACCTGGGTCCCTTTCCCGGTCCACTGGAGGACAACTGCATACGAAATTTTGTTCACCCAGCCTGTCCGGTACACATCCCATTTCCCCTGTGAGGAACTCCGTTCCTGTGCAGTCTGAAAAGCTGTCGCTCCACGTACCCTTGAGAAACTCCGAGTGTAGTACTGCGCGACTGAACTCCTGTGTGGCGTGTTGAGAAAAGGCATCCAGGCCTTTCAGAGCCTGCTTTCGCAACCAGCTGGATGAGAGCTGGCCTATCCCGAAGAACTGCGGGTCTCCCATTTCTCTCCTCCAGCTCGTCTGTTGCACGTGCACATCCCGGCTAGGGCCAGACGGTCCGTGCATTGCACCCCAGGCTGCCTTTACTCCAAGTTGAATACGCAGCCCAGAGCTCGGGGCAGCATGGAGATGCCTCTGCCAAAGTGCTATTTCCCTATCCCCCAAACCCTTGGGTCTCTGCGTTGCACTCCATGGCAGCACTCCAAATCCAGAAAAGGGCAATGCTCGTAACGTACCTTTCATCAAACCGGAAAGGAATGTAAGAGTTTCCCATAAACGGGACACATTTGCCAGGCCATCCGTAGGGTTTGCCCAAAGAGGTGGCTTCACGCACCCTGCCCCGCGCCGGGGCACGTGTCCGTGACCGGTGCGTGTGGCTTGCTTATGTCGAAGAAAGCACCAGGTGCATGACACTTTCACTGCGGGCCACTGCCGGCATTTCTATCAGCGGGCACCACGTTTCTAGCCTGTAGCCTGAAACAGACGTCTGCAGTCCTTCTGCAGCAGCAGGAGACACGCCGCCTGCCATCTGTGGAGAGGCATGAGACACTTTTCGGGTACTGGACTTGAGCCCACTTTGTTACATTCGCGCAGCTTCCAAACGCCCCAGAGGTAGAGTGTCTGAGATGGCAAGTCCGCAAGTAACCGCTGCACGTGTCCCGCGTGAGCCATAGATTCTGGTCACCAAAGGAGCACTCTCACGAAATCTTGGATGCCAGAGCTGACACCAAAGTGACCCTGTTCCCGAGGAAATGCTATATGCTATGAGGGTGGACACCGCTCAGTCTGCCCTGTGCCTGAGGTCCCTGCTTCTGTGTAGCTTCAAGTCCAAGGCAGGCGCCTCTGCGAACGTCTGGTGGAAGAGCCTCTGAAGTGACGCAGCTTTTGCCTCTGCCACTGGGCTCAGGGTCGAAGATGTGAACGAAATTAGCGTCCCCGGTGGGAAGACCTGCTACAGAGTTGAATTCCCATACATTGCAGAGCTGGGCAACCAGCACGTGGGCCAGCAGCAAAGTGCATTGAAACGACTGGCATCGTATGGGCTTCAGAAGGAGCCCTTAGCGCCCCTCGTTGGAGCCAGCGAGCGTCCCGGGCACCACAGTCCTCCCATAGATAACAGTATGTTCTAGAACCTTGTCGTATGTTTCTCCTGCAGGCAAAGCAGCATGGTAGCCCCATGCTTCCATCCGGCCCACCTCATCACGGGCATTTGTGAGCTGGGGAGCGACTCGTTTCCCACGCCTCGGCGAAGGCTTACTTTGCAATGGACCTGAGGCCACAGTGCCAACAAGTGTGTGCGATGTTCCGTCCTGTGATCGGAAGCGGTTTGGGTGAACACTGGACACCTCAAGCCTCCCTCTACGAGGACTTCCCGCACTCAAGGAACAAACACGAAGCCAGGATTTCTTGGTCGCACACCGCAGTGAACAAAGCCCGGGATTCCATGTAACAACGGCAGCCTGCAACTTGATTTGGGAAGGCTTTGTCCTCCCGTCCACCTGGGCACGCTTTGCCACACTCCACGTCCAAGAGGCATGGACAAAAGATACGACTGACGCTCACAGCCCTCTTCACCGCAGTCCTCCCTGCACTCGGAATGACCCGGAGTTTTCAAAGAGCCGTCGTGGGTGAAAGAAACGCTTTCAGGCCCATCTGTCTCCACAGGGCTTGGGATTGGAACTCTGCAAGGCTACCCTGGGATGTGCGTCAAACTGACTTCGGCAGCTTATTCCACTTACGTGGCTCAATGTCAACACAGCCTTGTAAGGGAGCTGAGGCAGCACACTGCCCCAGAACGTGTGGGACCAGAGACACTATGCGCTCGCCAGACCTGGGTCCCTTTCCCGGTCCACTGGAGGACAACTGCATACGAAATTTTGTTCACCCAGCCTGTCCGGTACACATCCCATTTCCCCTGTGAGGAACTCCGTTCCTGTGCAGTCTGAAAAGCTGTCCCTCCACGTACCCTTGAGAAACTCCGAGTGTAGTACTGCGCGACTGAACTCCTGTGTGGCGTGTTGAGAAAAGGCATCCAGGCCTTTCAGAGCCTGCTTTCGCAACCAGCTGGATGAGAGCTGGCCTATCCCGAAGAACTGCGGGTCTCCCATTTCTCTCCTCCAGCTCGTCTGTTGCACGTGCACATCCCGTCTAGGGCCAGACGGTCCGTGCATTGCACCCCAGGCTGCCTTTACTCCAAGTTGAATACGCAGCCCAGAGCTCGGGGCAGCATGGAGATGCCTCTGCCAAAGTGCTATTTCCCTATCCCCCAAACCCTTGGGTCTCTGCGTTGCACTCCATGGCAGCACTCCAAATCCAGAAAAGGGCAATGCTCGTAACGTACCTTTCATCAAACCGGAAAGGAATATAACAGTTTCCCATAAACGGGACACATTTGCCAGGCCATCCGTAGGGTTTGCCCAAAGAGGTGGCTTCACGCACCCTGCCCCGCGCCGGGGCACGTGTCCGTGACCGGTGCGTGTGGCTTGCTTATGTCGAAGAAAGCACCAGGTGCATGACACTTTCACTGCGGGCCACTGCCGGCATTTCTATCAGCGGGCACCACATTTCTAGCCTGTAGCCTGAAACAGACGTCTGCAGTCCTTCTGCAGCAGCAGGAGACACGCCGCCTGCCATCTGTTGAGAGGCATGAGACACTTTTCGGGTACTGGACTTGAGCCCACTTTGTTACATTCGCGCAGCTTCTGAACGCCCCAGAGGTAGAGTGTCTGAGATGGCAAGTCCGCAAGTAACCGCTGCACGTGTCCCGTGTGAGCCATAGATTCTGGTCACCAAAGGAGCACTCTCACGAAATCTTGGATGCCAGAGCTGACACCAAAGTGACCCTGTTCCCGAGGAAATGCTGTATGCTATGAGGGTGGACACCGCTAGGTCTGCCCTGTGCCTGAGGTCCCTGCTTCTGTGTAGCTTCAAGTCCAAGGCAGGCGCCTCTGCGAACGTCTGGTGGAAGAGCCTCTGAAGTGACGCAGCTTTTGCCTCTGCCACTAGGCTCAGGGTCGAAGATGTGAATGAAATTAGCGTCCCCGGTGGGAAGACCTGCTACAGAGTTGAATTCCCATACATTGCAGAGCTGGGCAACCAGCACGTGGGCCAGCAGCAAAGTGCATTGAAACGATTGGCATCGTATGGGCTTCAGAAGGAGCCCTTAGCGCCCCTCGTTGGAGCCAGCGAGCGTCCCGGGCACCACAGTCCTCCCATAGATAACAGTATGTTCTAGAACCTTGTCGTATGTTTCTCCTGCAGGCAAAGCAGCATGGTAGCCCCATGCTTCCATCCGGCCCACCTCATCACGGGCATTTGTGAGCTGGGGAGCGACTCGTTTCCCACGCCTCGGCGAAGGCTTACTTTGCAATGGACCTGAGGCCACAGTGCCAACAAGTGTGTGCGATGTTCCGTCCTGTGATCGGAAGCGATTTGGGTGAACACTGGACACCTCAAGCCTCCCTCTACGAGGACTTCCCGCACTCAAGGAACAAACACGAAGCCAGGATTTCTTGGTCGCACACCGCAGTGAACAAAGCCCGGGATTCCATGTAACAACGGCAGCCTGCAACTTGATTTGGGAAGGCTTTGTCCTCCCGTCCACCTGGGCACGCTTTGCCACACTCCACGTCCAAGAGGCATGGACAAAAGATACGACTGACGCTCACAGCCCTCTTCACCGCAGTCCTCCCTGCACTCGGAATGACCCGGAGTTTTCAAAGAGCCGTCGTGGGTGAAAGAAACGCTTTCAGGCCCATCTGTCTCCACAGGGCTTGGGATTGGAACTCTGCAAGGCTACCCTGGGATGTGCGTCAAACTGACTTCCGCAGCTTATTCCACTTACGTGGCTCAATGTCAACACAGCCTTGTAAGGGAGCTGAGGCAGCACACTGCCCCAGAACGTGTGGGACCAGAGACACTATGCGCTCGCCAGACCTGGGTCCCTTTCCCGGTCCACTGGAGGACAACTGCATACGAAATTTTGTTCACCCAGCCTGTCCGGTACACATCCCATTTCCCCTGTGAGGAACTCCGTTCCTGTGCAGTCTGAAAAGCTGTCCCTCCACGTACCCTTGAGAAACTCCGAGTGTAGTACTGCGTGACTGAACTCCTGTGTGGCGTGTTGAGAAAAGGCATCCAGGCCTTTCAGAGCCTGCTTTCGCAACCAGCTGGATGAGAGCTGGCCTATCCCGAAGAACTGCGGGTCTCCCATTTCTCTCCTCCAGCTCGTCTGTTGCACGTGCACATCCCATCTAGGGCCAGACGGTCCGTGCATTGCACCCCAGGCTGCCTTTACTCCAAGTTGAATACGCAGCCCAGAGCTCGGGGCAGCATGGAGATGCCTCTGCCAAAGTGCTATTTCCCTATCCCCCAAACCCTTGGGTCTCTGCGTTGCACTCCATGGCAGCACTCCAAATCCAGAAAAGGGCAATGCTCGTAACGTACCTTTCATCAAACCGGAAAGGAATGTAACAGTTTCCCATAAACGGGACACATTTGCCAGGCCATCCGTAGGGTTTGCCCAAAGAGGTGGCTTCACGCACCCTGCCCCGCGCCGGGGCACGTGTCCGTGACCGGTGCGTGTGGCTTGCTTATGTCGAAGAAAGCACCAGGTGCATGACACTTTCACTGCGGGCCACTGCCGGCATTTCTATCAGCGGGCACCACGTTTCTAGCCTGTAGCCTGAAACAGACGTCTGCAGTCCTTCTGCAGCAGCAGGAGACACGCCGCCTGCCATCTGTGGAGAGGCATGAGACACTTTTCGGGTATTGGACTTGAGCCCACTTTGTTACATTCGCGCAGCTTCCGAACGCCCCAGAGGTAGAGTGTCTGAGATGGCAAGTCCGCAAGTAACCGCTGCACGTGTCCCGCGTGAGCCATAGATTCTGGTCACCAAAGGAGCACTCTCACGAAATCTTGGATGCCAGAGCTGACACCAAAGTGACCCTGTTCCCGAGGAAATGCTGTATGCTATGAGGGTGGACACCGCTCAGTCTGCCCTGTGCCTGAGGTCCCTGCTTCTGTGTAGCTTCAAGTCCAAGGCAGACGCCTCTGCGAACGTCTGGTGGAAGAGCCTCTGAAGTGACGCAGCTTTTGCCTCTGCCACTGGGCTCAGGGTCGAAGATGTGAACGAAATTAGCGTCCCCGGTGGGAAGACCTGCTACAGAGTTGAATTCCCATACATTGCAGAGCTGGGCAACCAGCACGTGGGCCAGCAGCAAAGTGCATTGAAACGATTGGCATCGTATGGGCTTCAGAAGGAGCCCTTAGCGCCCCTCGTTGGAGCCAGCGAGCGTCCCGGGCACCACAGTCCTCCCATAGATAACAGTATGTTCTAGAACCTTGTCGTATGTTTCTCCTGCAGGCAAAGCAGCATGGTAGCCCCATGCTTCCATCCGGCCCACCTCATCACGGGCATTTGTGAGCTGGGGAGCGACTCGTTTCCCACGCCTCGGCGAAGGCTTACTTTGCAATGGACCTGAGGCCACAGTGCCAACAAGTGTGTGCGATGTTCCGTCCTGTGATCGGAAGCGATTTGGGTGAACACTGGACACCTCAAGCCTCCCTCTACGAGGACTTCCCGCACTCAAGGAACAAACACGAAGCCAGGATTTCTTGGTCGCACACCGCAGTGAACAAAGCCCGGGATTCCATGTAACAACGGCAGCCTGCAACTTGATTTGGGAAGACTTTGTCCTCCCGTCCACCTAGGCACGCTTTGCCACACTCCACGTCCAAGAGGCATGGACAAAAGATACGACTGACGCTCACAGCCCTCTTCACCGCAGTCCTCCCTGCACTCGGAATGACCCGGAGTTTTCAAAGAGCCGTCGTGGGTGAAAGAAACGCTTTCAGGCCCATCTGTCTCCACAGGGCTTGGGATTGGAACTCTGCAAGGCTACCCTGGGATGTGCGTCAAACTGACTTCGGCAGCTTATTCCACTTACGTGGCTCAATGTCAACACAGCCTTGTAAGGGAGCTGAGGCAGCACACTGCCCCAGAACGTGTGGGACCAGAGACACTATGCGCTCGCCAGACCTGGGTCCCTTTCCCGGTCCACTGGAGGACAACTGCATACGAAATTTTGTTCACCCAGCCTGTCCGGTACACATCCCATTTCCCCTGTGAGGAACTCCGTTCCTGTGCAGTCTGAAAAGCTGTCCCTCCACGTACCCTTGAGAAACTCCGAGTGTAGTACTGCGTGACTGAACTCCTGTGTGGCGTGTTGAGAAAAGGCATCCAGGCCTTTCAGAGCCTGCTTTCGCAACCAGCTGGATGAGAGCTGGCCTATCCCGAAGAACTGCGGGTCTCCCATTTCTCTCCTCCAGCTCGTCTGTTGCACGTGCACATCCCGTCTAGGGCCAGACGGTCCGTGCATTGCACCCCAGGCTGCCTTTACTCCAAGTTGAATACGCAGCCCAGAGCTCGGGGCAGCATGGAGATGCCTCTGCCAAAGTGCTATTTCCCTATCCCCCAAACCCTTGGGTCTCTGCGTTGCACTCCATGGCAGCACTCCAAATCCAGAAAAGGGCAATGCTCGTAACGTACCTTTCATCAAACCGGAAAGGAATGTAACAGTTTCCCATAAACGGGACACATTTGCCAGGCCATCCGTAGGGTTTGCCCAAAGAGGTGGCTTCACGCACCCTGCCCCGCGCCGGGGCACGTGTCCGTGACCGGTGCGTGTGGCTTGCTTATGTCGAAGAAAGCACCAGGTGCATGACACTTTCACTGCGGGCCACTGCCGGCATTTCTATCAGCGGGCACCACGTTTCTAGCCTGTAGCCTGAAACAGACGTCTGCAGTCCTTCTGCAGCAGCAGGAGACACGCCGCCTGCCATCTGTGGAGAGGCATGAGACACTTTTCGGGTACTGGACTTGAGCCCACTTTGTTACATTCGCGCAGCTTCCGAACGCCCCAGAGGTAGAGTGTCTGAGATGGCAAGTCCGCAAGTAACCGCTGCACGTGTCCCGCGTGAGCCATAGATTCTGGTCACCAAAGGAGCACTCTCACGAAATCTTGGATGCCAGAGCTGACACCAAAGTGACCCTGTTCCCGAGGAAATGCTGTATGCTATGAGGGTGGACACCGCTCAGTCTGCCCTGTGCCTGAGGTCCCTGCTTCTGTGTAGCTTCAAGTCCAAGGCAGACGCCTCTGCGAACGTCTGGTGGAAGAGCCTCTGAAGTGACGCAGCTTTTGCCTCTGCCACTGGGCTCAGGGTCGAAGATGTGAACGAAATTAGCGTCCCCGGTGGGAAGACCTGCTACAGAGTTGAATTCCCATACATTGCAGAGCTGGGCAACCAGCACGTGGGCCAGCAGCAAAGTGCATTGAAACGATTGGCATCGTATGGGCTTCAGAAGGAGCCCTTAGCGCCCCTCGTTGGAGCCAGCGAGCGTCCCGGGCACCACAGTCCTCCCATAGATAACAGTATGTTCTAGAACCTTGTCGTATGTTTCTCCTGCAGGCAAAGCAGCATGGTAGCCCCATGCTTCCATCCGGCCCACCTCATCACGGGCATTTGTGAGCTGGGGAGCGACTCGTTTCCCACGCCTCGGCGAAGGCTTACTTTGCAATGGACCTGAGGCCACAGTGCCAACAAGTGTGTGCGATGTTCCGTCCTGTGATCGGAAGCGATTTGGGTGAACACTGGACACCTCAAGCCTCCCTCTACGAGGACTTCCCGCACTCAAGGAACAAACACGAAGCCAGGATTTCTTGGTCGCACACCGCAGTGAACAAAGCCCGGGATTCCATGTAACAACGGCAGCCTGCAACTTGATTTGGGAAGGCTTTGTCCTCCCGTCCACCTGGGCACGCTTTGCCACACTCCACGTCCGAGAGGCATGGACAAAAGATACGACTGACGCTCACAGCCCTCTTCACCGCAGTCCTCCCTGCACTCGGAATGACCCGGAGTTTTCAAAGAGCCGTCGTGGGTGAAAGAAACGCTTTCAGGCCCATCTGTCTCCACAGGGCTTGGGATTGGAACTCTGCAAGGCTACCCTGGGATGTGCGTCAAACTGACTTCGGCAGCTTATTCCACTTACGTGGCTCAATGTCAACACAGCCTTGTAAGGGAGCTGAGGCAGCACACTGCCCCAGAACGTGTGGGACCAGAGACACTATGCGCTCGCCAGACCTGGGTCCCTTTCCCGGTCCACTGGAGGACAACTGCATACGAAATTTTGTTCACCCAGCCTGTCCGGTACACATCCCATTTCCCCTGTGAGGAACTCCGTTCCTGTGCAGTCTGAAAAGCTGTCCCTCCACGTACCCTTGAGAAACTCCGAGTGTAGTACTGCGTGACTGAACTCCTGTGTGGCGTGTTGAGAAAAGGCATCCAGGCCTTTCAGAGCCTGCTTTCGCAACCAGCTGGATGAGAGCTGGCCTATCCCGAAGAACTGCGGGTCTCCCATTTCTCTCCTCCAGCTCGTCTGTTGCACGTGCACATCCCGTCTAGGGCCAGACGGTCCGTGCATTGCACCCCAGGCTGCCTTTACTCCAAGTTGAATACGCAGCCCAGAGCTCGGGGCAGCATGGAGATGCCTCTGCCAAAGTGCTATTTCCCTATCCCCCAAACCCTTGGGTCTCTGCGTTGCACTCCATGGCAGCACTCCAAATCCAGAAAAGGGCAATGCTCGTAACGTACCTTTCATCAAACCGGAAAGGAATGTAACAGTTTCCCATAAACGGGACACATTTGCCAGGCCATCCGTAGGGTTTGCCCAAAGAGGTGGCTTCACGCACCCTGCCCCGCGCCGGGACACGTGTCCGTGACCGGTGCGTGTGGCTTGCTTATGTCGAAGAAAGCACCAGGTGCATGACACTTTCACTGCGGGCCACTGCCGGCATTTCTATCAGCGGGCACCACGTTTCTAGCCTGTAGCCTGAAACAGACGTCTGCAGTCCTTCTGCAGCAGCAGGAGACACGCCGCCTGCCATCTGTTGAGAGGCATGAGACACTTTTCGGGTACTGGACTTGAGCCCACTTTGTTACATTCGCGCAGCTTCTGAACGCCCCAGAGGTAGAGTGTCTGAGATGGCAAGTCCGCAAGTAACCGCTGCACGTGTCCCGCGTGAGCCATAGATTCTGGTCACCAAAGGAGCACTCTCACGAAATCTTGGATGCCAGAGCTGACACCAAAGTGACCCTGTTCCCGAGGAAATGCTGTATGCTATGAGGGTGGACACCGCTAGGTCTGCCCTGTGCCTGAGGTCCCTGCTTCTGTGTAGCTTCAAGTCCAAGGCAGGCGCCTCTGCGAACGTCTGGTGGAAGAGCCTCTGAAGTGACGCAGCTTTTGCCTCTGCCACTAGGCTCAGGGTCGAAGATGTGAACGAAATTAGCGTCCCCGGTGGGAAGACCTGCTACAGAGTTGAATTCCCATACATTGCAGAGCTGGGCAACCAGCACGTGGGCCAGCAGCAAAGTGCATTGAAACGATTGGCATCGTATGGGCTTCAGAAGGAGCCCTTAGCGCCCCTCGTTGGAGCCAGCGAGCGTCCCGGGCACCACAGTCCTCCCATAGATAACAGTATGTTCTAGAACCTTGTCGTATGTTTCTCCTGCAGGCAAAGCAGCATGGTAGCCCCATGCTTCCATCCGGCCCACCTCATCACGGGCATTTGTGAGCTGGGGAGCGACTCGTTTCCCACGCCTCGGCGAAGGCTTACTTTGCAATGGACCTGAGGCCACAGTGCCAACAAGTGTGTGCGATGTTCCGTCCTGTGATCGGAAGCGATTTGGGTGAACACTGGACACCTCAAGCCTCCCTCTACGAGGACTTCCCGCACTCAAGGAACAAACACGAAGCCAGGATTTCTTGGTCGCACACCGCAGTGAACAAAGCCCGGGATTCCATGTAACAACGGCAGCCTGCAACTTGATTTGGGAAGGCTTTGTCCTCCCGTCCACCTGGGCACGCTTTGCCACACTCCACGTCCAAGAGGCATGGACAAAAGATACGACTGACGCTCACAGCCCTCTTCACCGCAGTCCTCCCTGCACTCGGAATGACCCGGAGTTTTCAAAGAGCCGTCGTGGGTGAAAGAAACGCTTTCAGGACTATCTGTCTCCACAGGGCTTGGGATTGGAACTCTGCAAGGCTACCCTGGGATGTGCGTCAAACTGACTTCGGCAGCTTATTCCACTTACGTGGCTCAATGTCAACACAGCCTTGTAAGGGAGCTGAGGCAGCACACTGCCCCAGAACGTGTGGGACCAGAGACACTATGCGCTCGCCAGACCTGGGTCCCTTTCCCGGTCCACTGGAGGACAACTGCATACGAAATTTTGTTCACCCAGCCTGTCCGGTACACATCCCATTTCCCCTGTGAGGAACTCCGTTCCTGTGCAGTCTGAAAAGCTGTCCCTCCACGTACCCTTGAGAAACTCCGAGTGTAGTACTGCGTGACTGAACTCCTGTGTGGCGTGTTGAGAAAAGGCATCCAGGCCTTTCAGAGCCTGCTTTCGCAACCAGCTGGATGAGAGCTGGCCTATCCCGAAGAACTGCGGGTCTCCCATTTCTCTCCTCCAGCTCGTCTGTTGCACGTGCACATCCCGTCTAGGGCCAGACGGTCCGTGCATTGCACCCCAGGCTGCCTTTACTCCAAGTTGAATACGCAGCCCAGAGCTCGGGGCAGCATGGAGATGCCTCTGCCAAAGTGCTATTTCCCTATCCCCCAAACCCTTGGGTCTCTGCGTTGCACTCCATGGCAGCACTCCAAATCCAGAAAAGGGCAATGCTCGTAACGTACCTTTCATCAAACCGGAAAGGAATGTAACAGTTTCCCATAAACGGGACACATTTGCCAGGCCATCCGTAGGGTTTGCCCAAAGAGGTGGCTTCACGCACCCTGCCCCGCGCCGGGGCACGTGTCCGTGACCGGTGCGTGTGGCTTGCTTATGTCGAAGAAAGCACCAGGTGCATGACACTTTCACTGCGGGCCACTGCCGGCATTTCTATCAGCGGGCACCACGTTTCTAGCCTGTAGCCTGAAACAGACGTCTGCAGTCCTTCTGCAGCAGCAGGAGACACGCCGCCTGCCATCTGTGGAGAGGCATGAGACACTTTTCGGGTATTGGACTTGAGCCCACTTTGTTACATTCGCGCAGCTTCCGAACGCCCCAGAGGTAGAGTGTCTGAGATGGCAAGTCCGCAAGTAACCGCTGCACGTGTCCCGCGTGAGCCATAGATTCTGGTCACCAAAGGAGCACTCTCACGAAATCTTGGATGCCAGAGCTGACACCAAAGTGACCCTGTTCCCGAGGAAATGCTGTATGCTATGAGGGTGGACACCGCTCAGTCTGCCCTGTGCCTGAGGTCCCTGCTTCTGTGTAGCTTCAAGTCCAAGGCAGACGCCTCTGCGAACGTCTGGTGGAAGAGCCTCTGAAGTGACGCAGCTTTTGCCTCTGCCACTGGGCTCAGGGTCGAAGATGTGAACGAAATTAGCGTCCCCGGTGGGAAGACCTGCTACAGAGTTGAATTCCCATACATTGCAGAGCTGGGCAACCAGCACGTGGGCCAGCAGCAAAGTGCATTGAAACGATTGGCATCGTATGGGCTTCAGAAGGAGCCCTTAGCGCCCCTCGTTGGAGCCAGCGAGCGTCCCGGGCACCACAGTCCTCCCATAGATAACAGTATGTTCTAGAACCTTGTCGTATGTTTCTCCTGCAGGCAAAGCAGCATGGTAGCCCCATGCTTCCATCCGGCCCACCTCATCACGGGCATTTGTGAGCTGGGGAGCGACTCGTTTCCCACGCCTCGGCGAAGGCTTACTTTGCAATGGACCTGAGGCCACAGTGCCAACAAGTGTGTGCGATGTTCCGTCCTGTGATCGGAAGCGATTTGGGTGAACACTGGACACCTCAAGCCTCCCTCTACGAGGACTTCCCGCACTCAAGGAACAAACACGAAGCCAGGATTTCTTGGTCGCACACCGCAGTGAACAAAGCCCGGGATTCCATGTAACAACGGCAGCCTGCAACTTGATTTGGGAAGACTTTGTCCTCCCGTCCACCTAGGCACGCTTTGCCACACTCCACGTCCAAGAGGCATGGACAAAAGATACGACTGACGCTCACAGCCCTCTTCACCGCAGTCCTCCCTGCACTCGGAATGACCCGGAGTTTTCAAAGAGCCGTCGTGGGTGAAAGAAACGCTTTCAGGCCCATCTGTCTCCACAGGGCTTGGGATTGGAACTCTGCAAGGCTACCCTGGGATGTGCGTCAAACTGACTTCGGCAGCTTATTCCACTTACGTGGCTCAATGTCAACACAGCCTTGTAAGGGAGCTGAGGCAGCACACTGCCCCAGAACGTGTGGGACCAGAGACACTATGCGCTCGCCAGACCTGGGTCCCTTTCCCGGTCCACTGGAGGACAACTGCATACGAAATTTTGTTCACCCAGCCTGTCCGGTACACATCCCATTTCCCCTGTGAGGAACTCCGTTCCTGTGCAGTCTGAAAAGCTGTCCCTCCACGTACCCTTGAGAAACTCCGAGTGTAGTACTGCGCGACTGAACTCCTGTGTGGCGTGTTGAGAAAAGGCATCCAGGCCTTTCAGAGCCTGCTTTCGCAACCAGCTGGATGAGAGCTGGCCTATCCCGAAGAACTGCGGGTCTCCCATTTCTCTCCTCCAGCTCGTCTGTTGCACGTGCACATCCCGTCTAGGGCCAGACGGTCCGTGCATTGCACCCCAGGCTGCCTTTACTCCAAGTTGAATACGCAGCCCAGAGCTCGGGGCAGCATGGAGATGCCTCTGCCAAAGTGCTATTTCCCTATCCCCCAAACCCTTGGGTCTCTGCGTTGCACTCCATGGCAGCACTCCAAATCCAGAAAAGGGCAATGCTCGTAACGTACCTTTCATCAAACCGGAAAGGAATGTAACAGTTTCCCATAAACGGGACACATTTGCCAGGCCATCCGTAGGGTTTGCCCAAAGAGGTGGCTTCACGCACCCTGCCCCGCGCCGGGGCACGTGTCCGTGACCGGTGCGTGTGGCTTGCTTATGTCGAAGAAAGCACCAGGTGCATGACACTTTCACTGCGGGCCACTGCCGGCATTTCTATCAGCGGGCACCACGTTTCTAGCCTGTAGCCTGAAACAGACGTCTGCAGTCCTTCTGCAGCAGCAGGAGACACGCCGCCTGCCATCTGTGGAGAGGCATGAGACACTTTTCGGGTACTGGACTTGAGCCCACTTTGTTACATTCGCGCAGCTTCCGAACGCCCCAGAGGTAGAGTGTCTGAGATGGCAAGTCCGCAAGTAACCGCTGCACGTGTCCCGCGTGAGCCATAGATTCTGGTCACCAAAGGAGCACTCTCACGAAATCTTGGATGCCAGAGCTGACACCAAAGTGACCCTGTTCCCGAGGAAATGCTGTATGCTATGAGGGTGGACACCGCTCAGTCTGCCCTGTGCCTGAGGTCCCTGCTTCTGTGTAGCTTCAAGTCCAAGGCAGACGCCTCTGCGAACGTCTGGTGGAAGAGCCTCTGAAGTGACGCAGCTTTTGCCTCTGCCACTGGGCTCAGGGTCGAAGATGTGAACGAAATTAGCGTCCCCGGTGGGAAGACCTGCTACAGAGTTGAATTCCCATACATTGCAGAGCTGGGCAACCAGCACGTGGGCCAGCAGCAAAGTGCATTGAAACGATTGGCATCGTATGGGCTTCAGAAGGAGCCCTTAGCGCCCCTCGTTGGAGCCAGCGAGCGTCCCGGGCACCACAGTCCTCCCATAGATAACAGTATGTTCTAGAACCTTGTCGTATGTTTCTCCTGCAGGCAAAGCAGCATGGTAGCCCCATGCTTCCATCCGGCCCACCTCATCACGGGCATTTGTGAGCTGGGGAGCGACTCGTTTCCCACGCCTCGGCGAAGGCTTACTTTGCAATGGACCTGAGGCCACAGTGCCAACAAGTGTGTGCGATGTTCCGTCCTGTGATCGGAAGCGATTTGGGTGAACACTGGACACCTCAAGCCTCCCTCTACGAGGACTTCCCGCACTCAAGGAACAAACACGAAGCCAGGATTTCTTGGTCGCACACCGCAGTGAACAAAGCCCGGGATTCCATGTAACAACGGCAGCCTGCAACTTGATTTGGGAAGGCTTTGTCCTCCCGTCCACCTGGGCACGCTTTGCCACACTCCACGTCCGAGAGGCATGGACAAAAGATACGACTGACGCTCACAGCCCTCTTCACCGCAGTCCTCCCTGCACTCGGAATGACCCGGAGTTTTCAAAGAGCCGTCGTGGGTGAAAGAAACGCTTTCAGGCCCATCTGTCTCCACAGGGCTTGGGATTGGAACTCTGCAAGGCTACCCTGGGATGTGCGTCAAACTGACTTCGGCAGCTTATTCCACTTACGTGGCTCAATGTCAACACAGCCTTGTAAGGGAGCTGAGGCAGCACACTGCCCCAGAACGTGTGGGACCAGAGACACTATGCGCTCGCCAGACCTGGGTCCCTTTCCCGGTCCACTGGAGGACAACTGCATACGAAATTTTGTTCACCCAGCCTGTCCGGTACACATCCCATTTCCCCTGTGAGGAACTCCGTTCCTGTGCAGTCTGAAAAGCTGTCCCTCCACGTACCCTTGAGAAACTCCGAGTGTAGTACTGCGTGACTGAACTCCTGTGTGGCGTGTTGAGAAAAGGCATCCAGGCCTTTCAGAGCCTGCTTTCGCAACCAGCTGGATGAGAGCTGGCCTATCCCGAAGAACTGCGGGTCTCCCATTTCTCTCCTCCAGCTCGTCTGTTGCACGTGCACATCCCGTCTAGGGCCAGACGGTCCGTGCATTGCACCCCAGGCTGCCTTTACTCCAAGTTGAATACGCAGCCCAGAGCTCGGGGCAGCATGGAGATGCCTCTGCCAAAGTGCTATTTCCCTATCCCCCAAACCCTTGGGTCTCTGCGTTGCACTCCATGGCAGCACTCCAAATCCAGAAAAGGGCAATGCTCGTAACGTACCTTTCATCAAACCGGAAAGGAATGTAACAGTTTCCCATAAACGGGACACATTTGCCAGGCCATCCGTAGGGTTTGCCCAAAGAGGTGGCTTCACGCACCCTGCCCCGCGCCGGGACACGTGTCCGTGACCGGTGCGTGTGGCTTGCTTATGTCGAAGAAAGCACCAGGTGCATGACACTTTCACTGCGGGCCACTGCCGGCATTTCTATCAGCGGGCACCACGTTTCTAGCCTGTAGCCTGAAACAGACGTCTGCAGTCCTTCTGCAGCAGCAGGAGACACGCCGCCTGCCATCTGTTGAGAGGCATGAGACACTTTTCGGGTACTGGACTTGAGCCCACTTTGTTACATTCGCGCAGCTTCTGAACGCCCCAGAGGTAGAGTGTCTGAGATGGCAAGTCCGCAAGTAACCGCTGCACGTGTCCCGCGTGAGCCATAGATTCTGGTCACCAAAGGAGCACTCTCACGAAATCTTGGATGCCAGAGCTGACACCAAAGTGACCCTGTTCCCGAGGAAATGCTGTATGCTATGAGGGTGGACACCGCTAGGTCTGCCCTGTGCCTGAGGTCCCTGCTTCTGTGTAGCTTCAAGTCCAAGGCAGGCGCCTCTGCGAACGTCTGGTGGAAGAGCCTCTGAAGTGACGCAGCTTTTGCCTCTGCCACTAGGCTCAGGGTCGAAGATGTGAACGAAATTAGCGTCCCCGGTGGGAAGACCTGCTACAGAGTTGAATTCCCATACATTGCAGAGCTGGGCAACCAGCACGTGGGCCAGCAGCAAAGTGCATTGAAACGATTGGCATCGTATGGGCTTCAGAAGGAGCCCTTAGCGCCCCTCGTTGGAGCCAGCGAGCGTCCCGGGCACCACAGTCCTCCCATAGATAACAGTATGTTCTAGAACCTTGTCGTATGTTTCTCCTGCAGGCAAAGCAGCATGGTAGCCCCATGCTTCCATCCGGCCCACCTCATCACGGGCATTTGTGAGCTGGGGAGCGACTCGTTTCCCACGCCTCGGCGAAGGCTTACTTTGCAATGGACCTGAGGCCACAGTGCCAACAAGTGTGTGCGATGTTCCGTCCTGTGATCGGAAGCGATTTGGGTGAACACTGGACACCTCAAGCCTCCCTCTACGAGGACTTCCCGCACTCAAGGAACAAACACGAAGCCAGGATTTCTTGGTCGCACACCGCAGTGAACAAAGCCCGGGATTCCATGTAACAACGGCAGCCTGCAACTTGATTTGGGAAGGCTTTGTCCTCCCGTCCACCTGGGCACGCTTTGCCACACTCCACGTCCAAGAGGCATGGACAAAAGATACGACTGACGCTCACAGCCCTCTTCACCGCAGTCCTCCCTGCACTCGGAATGACCCGGAGTTTTCAAAGAGCCGTCGTGGGTGAAAGAAACGCTTTCAGGACTATCTGTCTCCACAGGGCTTGGGATTGGAACTCTGCAAGGCTACCCTGGGATGTGCGTCAAACTGACTTCGGCAGCTTATTCCACTTACGTGGCTCAATGTCAACACAGCCTTGTAAGGGAGCTGAGGCAGCACACTGCCCCAGAACGTGTGGGACCAGAGACACTATGCGCTCGCCAGACCTGGGTCCCTTTCCCGGTCCACTGGAGGACAACTGCATACGAAATTTTGTTCACCCAGCCTGTCCGGTACACATCCCATTTCCCCTGTGAGGAACTCCGTTCCTGTGCAGTCTGAAAAGCTGTCCCTCCACGTACCCTTGAGAAACTCCGAGTGTAGTACTGCGTGACTGAACTCCTGTGTGGCGTGTTGAGAAAAGGCATCCAGGCCTTTCAGAGCCTGCTTTCGCAACCAGCTGGATGAGAGCTGGCCTATCCCGAAGAACTGCGGGTCTCCCATTTCTCTCCTCCAGCTCGTCTGTTGCACGTGCACATCCCGTCTAGGGCCAGACGGTCCGTGCATTGCACCCCAGGCTGCCTTTACTCCAAGTTGAATACGCAGCCCAGAGCTCGGGGCAGCATGGAGATGCCTCTGCCAAAGTGCTATTTCCCTATCCCCCAAACCCTTGGGTCTCTGCGTTGCACTCCATGGCAGCACTCCAAATCCAGAAAAGGGCAATGCTCGTAACGTACCTTTCATCAAACCGGAAAGGAATGTAAGAGTTTCCCATAAACGGGACACATTTGCCAGGCCATCCGTAGGGTTTGCCCAAAGAGGTGGCTTCACGCACCCTGCCCCGCGCCGGGGCACGTGTCCGTGACCGGTGCGTGTGGCTTGCTTATGTCGAAGAAAGCACCAGGTGCATGACACTTTCACTGCGGGCCACTGCCGGCATTTCTATCAGCGGGCACCACGTTTCTAGCCTGTAGCCTGAAACAGACGTCTGCAGTCCTTCTGCAGCAGCAGGAGACACGCCGCCTGCCATCTGTGGAGAGGCATGAGACACTTTTCGGGTATTGGACTTGAGCCCACTTTGTTACATTCGCGCAGCTTCCAAACGCCCCAGAGGTAGAGTGTCTGAGATGGCAAGTCCGCAAGTAACCGCTGCACGTGTCCCGCGTGAGCCATAGATTCTGGTCACCAAAGGAGCACTCTCACGAAATCTTGGATGCCAGAGCTGACACCAAAGTGACCCTGTTCCCGAGGAAATGCTGTATGCTATGAGGGTGGACACCGCTAGGTCTGCCCTGTGCCTGAGGTCCCTGCTTCTGTGTAGCTTCAAGTCCAAGGCAGGCGCCTCTGCGAACGTCTGGTGGAAGAGCCTCTGAAGTGACGCAGCTTTTGCCTCTGCCACTGGGCTCAGGGTCGAAGATGTGAACGAAATTAGCGTCCCCGGTGGGAAGACCTGCTACAGAGTTGAATTCCCATACATTGCAGAGCTGGGCAACCAGCACGTGGGCCAGCAGCAAAGTGCATTGAAACGACTGGCATCGTATGGGCTTCAGAAGGAGCCCTTAGCGCCCCTCGTTGGAGCCAGCGAGCGTCCCGGGCACCACAGTCCTCCCATAGATAACAGTATGTTCTAGAACCTTGTCGTATGTTTCTCCTGCAGGCAAAGCAGCATGGTAGCCCCATGCTTCCATCCGGCCCACCTCATCACGGGCATTTGTGAGCTGGGGAGCGACTCGTTTCCCACGCCTCGGCGAAGGCTTACTTTGCAATGGACCTGAGGCCACAGTGCCAACAAGTGTGTGCGATGTTCCGTCCTGTGATCGGAAGCGATTTGGGTGAACACTGGACACCTCAAGCCTCCCTCTACGAGGACTTCCCGCACTCAAGGAACAAACACGAAGCCAGGATTTCTTGGTCGCACACCGCAGTGAACAAAGCCCGGGATTCCATGTAACAACGGCAGCCTGCAACTTGATTTGGGAAGGCTTTGTCCTCCCGTCCACCTGGGCACGCTTTGCCACACTCCACGTCCAAGAGGCATGGACAAAAGATACGACTGACGCTCACAGCCCTCTTCACCGCAGTCCTCCCTGCACTCGGAATGACCCGGAGTTTTCAAAGAGCCGTCGTGGGTGAAAGAAACGCTTTCAGGCCCATCTGTCTCCACAGGGCTTGGGATTGGAACTCTGCAAGGCTACCCTGGGATGTGCGTCAAACTGACTTCGGCAGCTTATTCCACTTACGTGGCTCAATGTCAACACAGCCTTGTAAGGGAGCTGAGGCAGCACACTGCCCCAGAACGTGTGGGACCAGAGACACTATGCGCTCGCCAGACCTGGGTCCCTTTCCCGGTCCACTGGAGGACTACTGCATACGAAATTTTGTTCACGCAGCCTGTCCGGTACACATCCCATTTCCCCTGTGAGGAACTCCGTTCCTGTGCAGTCTGAAAAGCTGTCGCTCCACGTACCCTTGAGAAACTCCGAGTGTAGTACTGCGCGACTGAACTCCTGTGTGGCGTGTTGAGAAAAGGCATCCAGGCCTTTCAGAGCCTGCTTTCGCAACCAGCTGGATGAGAGCTGGCCTATCCCGAAGAACTGCGGGTCTCCCATTTCTCTCCTCCAGCTCGTCTGTTGCACGTGCACATCCCGTCTAGGGCCAGACGGTCCGTGCATTGCACCCCAGGCTGCCTTTACTCCAAGTTGAATACGCAGCCCAGAGCTCGGGGCAGCATGGAGATGCCTCTGCCAAAGTGCTATTTCCCTATCCCCCAAACCCTTGGGTCTCTGCGTTGCACTCCATGGCAGCACTCCAAATCCAGAAAAGGGCAATGCTCGTAACGTACCTTTCATCAAACCGGAAAGGAATGTAACAGTTTCCCATAAACGGGACACATTTGCCAGGCCATCCGTAGGGTTTGCCCAAAGAGGTGGCTTCACGCACCCTGCCCCGCGCCGGGGCACGTGTCCGTGACCGGTGCGTGTGGCTTGCTTATGTCGAAGAAAGCACCAGGTGCATGACACTTTCACTGCGGGCCACTGCCGGCATTTCTATCAGCGGGCACCACGTTTCTAGCCTGTAGCCTGAAACAGACGTCTGCAGTCCTTCTGCAGCAGCAGGAGACACGCTGCCTGCCATCTGTTGAGAGGCATGAGACACTTTTCGGGTACTGGACTTGAGCCCACTTTGTTACATTCGCGCAGCTTCTGAACGCCCCAGAGGTAGAGTGTCTGAGATGGCAAGTCCGCAAGTAACCGCTGCACGTGTCCCGCGTGAGCCATAGATTCTGGTCACCAAAGGAGCACTCTCACGAAATCTTGGATGCCAGAGCTGACACCAAAGTGACCCTGTTCCCGAGGAAATGCTGTATGCTATGAGGGTGGACACCGCTAGGTCTGCCCTGTGCCTGAGGTCCCTGCTTCTGTGTAGCTTCAAGTCCAAGGCAGGCGCCTCTGCGAACGTCTGGTGGAAGAGCCTCTGAAGTGACGCAGCTTTTGCCTCTGCCACTAGGCTCAGGGTCGAAGATGTGAACGAAATTAGCGTCCCCGGTGGGAAGACCTGCTACAGAGTTGAATTCCCATACATTGCAGAGCTGGGCAACCAGCACGTGGGCCAGCAGCAAAGTGCATTGAAACGATTGGCATCGTATGGGCTTCAGAAGGAGCCCTTAGCGCCCCTCGTTGGAGCCAGCGAGCGTCCCGGGCACCACAGTCCTCCCATAGATAACAGTATGTTCTAGAACCTTGTCGTATGTTTCTCCTGCAGGCAAAGCAGCATGGTAGCCCCATGCTTCCATCCGGCCCACCTCATCACGGGCATTTGTGAGCTGGGGAGCGACTCGTTTCCCACGCCTCGGCGAAGGCTTACTTTGCAATGGACCTGAGGCCACAGTGCCAACAAGTGTGTGCGATGTTCCGTCCTGTGATCGGAAGCGATTTGGGTGAACACTGGACACCTCAAGCCTCCCTCTACGAGGACTTCCCGCACTCAAGGAACAAACACGAAGCCAGGATTTCTTGGTCGCACACCGCAGTGAACAAAGCCCGGGATTCCATGTAACAACGGCAGCCTGCAACTTGATTTGGGAAGGCTTTGTCCTCCCGTCCACCTGGGCACGCTTTGCCACACTCCACGTCCAAGAGGCATGGACAAAAGATACGACTGACGCTCACAGCCCTCTTCACCGCAGTCCTCCCTGCACTCGGAATGACCCGGAGTTTTCAAAGAGCCGTCGTGGGTGAAAGAAACGCTTTCAGGCCCATCTGTCTCCACAGGGCTTGGGATTGGAACTCTGCAAGGCTACCCTGGGATGTGCGTCAAACTGACTTCGGCAGCTTATTCCACTTACGTGGCTCAATGTCAACACAGCCTTGTAAGGGAGCTGAGGCAGCACACTGCCCCAGAACGTGTGGGACCAGAGACACTATGCGCTCGCCAGACCTGGGTCCCTTTCCCGGTCCACTGGAGGACAACTGCATACGAAATTTTGTTCACGCAGCCTGTCCGGTACACATCCCATTTCCCCTGTGAGGAACTCCGTTCCTGTGCAGTCTGAAAAGCTGTCCCTCCACGTACCCTTGAGAAACTCCGAGTGTAGTACTGCGCGACTGAACTCCTGTGTGGCGTGTTGAGAAAAGGCATCCAGGCCTTTCAGAGCCTGCTTTCGCAACCAGCTGGATGAGAGCTGGCCTATCCCAAAGAACTGCGGGTCTCCCATTTCTCTCCTCCAGCTCGTCTGTTGCACGTGCACATCCCGTCTAGGGCCAGACGGTCCGTGCATTGCACCCCAGGCTGCCTTTACTCCAAGTTGAATACGCAGCCCAGAGCTCGGGGCAGCATGGAGATGCCTCTGCCAAAGTGCTATTTCCCTATCCCCCAAACCCTTGGGTCTCTGCGTTGCACTCCATGGCAGCACTCCAAATCCAGAAAAGGGCAATGCTCGTAACGTACCTTTCATCAAACCGGAAAGGAATGTAAGAGTTTCCCATAAACGGGACACATTTGCCAGGCCATCCGTAGGGTTTGCCCAAAGAGGTGGCTTCACGCACCCTGCCCCGCGCCGGGGCACGTGTCCGTGACCGGTGCGTGTGGCTTGCTTATGTCGAAGAAAGCACCAGGTGCATGACACTTTCACTGCGGGCCACTGCCGGCATTTCTATCAGCGGGCACCACGTTTCTAGCCTGTAGCCTGAAACAGACGTCTGCAGTCCTTCTGCAGCAGCAGGAGACACGCCGCCTGCCATCTGTGGAGAGGCATGAGACACTTTTCGGGTACTGGACTTGAGCCCACTTTGTTACATTCGCGCAGCTTCCGAACGCCCCAGAGGTAGAGTGTCTGAGATGGCAAGTCCGCAAGTAACCGCTGCACGTGTCCTGAGTGAGCCATAGATTCTAGTCACCAAAGGAGCACTCTCACGAAATCTTGGATGCCAGAGCTGACACCAAAGTGACCCTGTTCCCGAGGAAATGCTATATGCTATGAGGGTGGACACCGCTCAGTCTGCCCTGTGCCTGAGGTCCCTGCTTCTGTGTAGCTTCAAGTCCAAGGCAGGCGCCTCTGCGAACGTCTGGTGGAAGAGCCTCTGAAGTGACGCAGCTTTTGCCTCTGCCACTGGGCTCAGGGTCGAAGATGTGAACGAAATTAGCGTCCCCGGTGGGAAGACCTGCTACAGAGTTGAATTCCCATACATTGCAGAGCTGGGCAACCAGCACGTGGGCCAGCAGCAAAGTGCATTGAAACGACTGGCATCGTATGGGCTTCAGAAGGAGCCCTTAGCGCCCCTCGTTGGAGCCAGCGAGCGTCCCGGGCACCACAGTCCTCCCATAGATAACAGTATGTTCTAGAACCTTGTCGTATGTTTCTCCTGCAGGCAAAGCAGCATGGTAGCCCCATGCTTCCATCCGGCCCACCTCATCACGGGCATTTGTGAGCTGGGGAGCGACTCGTTTCCCACGCCTCGGCGAAGGCTTACTTTGCAATGGACCTGAGGCCACAGTGCCAACAAGTGTGTGTGATGTTCCGTCCTGTGATCGGAAGCGATTTGGGTGAACACTGGACACCTCAAGCCTCCCTCTACGAGGACTTCCCGCACTCAAGGAACAAACACGAAGCCAGGATTTCTTGGTCGCACACCGCAGTGAACAAAGCCCGGGATTCCATGTAACAACGGCAGCCTGCAACTTGATTTGGGAAGGCTTTGTCCTCCCGTCCACCTGGGCACGCTTTGCCACACTCCACGTCCAAGAGGCATGGACAAAAGATACGACTGACGCTCACAGCCCTCTTCACCGCAGTCCTCCC
Source organism: Lagenorhynchus albirostris (assembly GCF_949774975.1). Lineage (NCBI taxonomy): Eukaryota > Metazoa > Chordata > Mammalia > Artiodactyla > Delphinidae > Lagenorhynchus > Lagenorhynchus albirostris. The sequence continues at coordinate 81,620,906 of NC_083116.1, read as the reverse complement.
TGCACTCGGAATGACCCGGAGTTTTCAAAGAGCCGTCGTGGGTGAAAGAAACGCTTTCAGGCCCATCTGTCTCCACAGGGCTTGGGATTGGAACTCTGCAAGGCTACCCTGGGATGTGCGTCAAACTGACTTCGGCAGCTTATTCCACTTACGTGGCTCAATGTCAACACAGCCTTGTAAGGGAGCTGAGGCAGCACACTGCCCCAGAACGTGTGGGACCAGAGACACTATGCGCTCGCCAGACCTGAGTCCCTTTCCCGGTCCACTGGAGGACAACTGCATACGAAATTTTGTTCACCCAGCCTGTCCGGTACACATCCCATTTCCCCTGTGAGGAACTCCGTTCCTGTGCAGTCTGAAAAGCTGTCCCTCCACGTACCCTTGAGAAACTCCGAGTGTAGTACTGCGTGACTGAACTCCTGTGTGGCGTGTTGAGAAAAGGCATCCAGGCCTTTCAGAGCCTGCTTTCGCAACCAGCTGGATGAGAGCTGGCCTATCCCGAAGAACTGCGGGTCTCCCATTTCTCTCCTCCAGCTCGTCTGTTGCACGTGCACATCCCGTCTAGGGCCAGACGGTCCGTGCATTGCACCCCAGGCTGCCTTTACTCCAAGTTGAATACGCAGCCCAGAGCTCGGGGCAGCATGGAGATGCCTCTGCCAAAGTGCTATTTCCCTATCCCCCAAACCCTTGGGTCTCTGCGTTGCACTCCATGGCAGCACTCCAAATCCAGAAAAGGGCAATGCTCGTAACGTACCTTTCATCAAACCGGAAAGGAATATAACAGTTTCCCATAAACGGGACACATTTGCCAGGCCATCCGTAGGGTTTGCCCAAAGAGGTGGCTTCACGCACCCTGCCCCGCGCCGGGGCACGTGTCCGTGACCGGTGCGTGTGGCTTGCTTATGTCGAAGAAAGCACCAGGTGCATGACACTTTCACTGCGGGCCACTGCCGGCATTTCTATCAGCGGGCACCACGTTTCTAGCCTGTAGCCTGAAACAGACGTCTGCAGTCCTTCTGCAGCAGCAGGAGACACGCCGCCTGCCATCTGTGGAGAGGCATGAGACACTTTTCGGGTACTGGACTTGAGCCCACTTTGTTACATTCGCGCAGCTTCCGAACGCCCCAGAGGGAGAGTGTCTGAGATGGCAAGTCCGCAAGTAACCGCTGCACGTGTCCCGCGTGAGCCATAGATTCTGGTCACCAAAGGAGCACTCTCACGAAATCTTGGATGCCAGAGCTGACACCAAAGTGACCCTGTTCCCGAGGAAATGCTGTATGCTATGAGGGTGGACACCGCTCAGTCTGCCCTGTGCCTGAGGTCCCTGCTTCTGTGTAGCTTCAAGTCCAAGGCAGGCGCCTCTGCCAACGTCTGGTGGAAGAGCCTCTGAAGTGACGCAGCTTTTGCCTCTGCCACTGGGCTCAGGGTCGAAGATGTGAACGAAATTAGCGTCCCCGGTGGGAAGACCTGCTACAGAGTTGAATTCCCATACATTGCAGAGCTGGGCAACCAGCACGTGGGCCAGCAGCAAAGTGCATTGAAACGACTGGCATCGTATGGGCTTCAGAAGGAGCCCTTAGCGCCCCTCGTTGGAGCCAGCGAGCGTCCCGGGCACCACAGTCCTCCCATAGATAACAGTATGTTCTAGAACCTTGTCGTATGTTTCTCCTGCAGGCAAAGCAGCATGGTAGCCCCATGCTTCCATCCGGCCCACCTCATCACGGGCATTTGTGAGCTGGGGAGCGACTCGTTTCCCACGCCTCGGCGAAGGCTTACTTTGCAATGGACCTGAGGCCACAGTGCCAACAAGTGTGTGCGATGTTCCGTCCTGTGATCGGAAGCGGTTTGGGTGAACACTGGACACCTCAAGCCTCCCTCTACGAGGACTTCCCGCACTCAAGGAACAAACACGAAGCCAGGATTTCTTGGTCGCACACCGCAGTGAACAAAGCCCGGGATTCCATGTAACAACGGCAGCCTGCAACTTGATTTGGGAAGGCTTTGTCCTCCCGTCCACCTGGGCACGCTTTGCCACACTCCACGTCCAAGAGGCATGGACAAAAGATACGACTGACGCTCACAGCCCTCTTCACCGCAGTCCTCCCTGCACTCGGAATGACCCGGAGTTTTCAAAGAGCCGTCGTGGGTGAAAGAAACGCTTTCAGGCCCATCTGTCTCCACAGGGCTTGGGATTGGAACTCTGCAAGGCTACCCTGGGATGTGCGTCAAACTGACTTCGGCAGCTTATTCCACTTACGTGGCTCAATGTCAACACAGCCTTGTAAGGGAGCTGAGGCAGCACACTGCCCCAGAACGTGTGGGACCAGAGACACTATGCGCTCGCCAGACCTGGGTCCCTTTCCCGGTCCACTGGAGGACAACTGCATACGAAATTTTGTTCACCCAGCCTGTCCGGTACACATCCCATTTCCCCTGTGAGGAACTCCGTTCCTGTGCAGTCTGAAAAGCTGTCCCTCCACGTACCCTTGAGAAACTCCGAGTGTAGTACTGCGTGACTGAACTCCTGTGTGGCGTGTTGAGAAAAGGCATCCAGGCCTTTCAGAGCCTGCTTTCGCAACCAGCTGGATGAGAGCTGGCCTATCCCGAAGAACTGCGGGTCTCCCATTTCTCTCCTCCAGCTCGTCTGTTGCACGTGCACATCCCGTCTAGGGCCAGACGGTCCGTGCATTGCACCCCAGGCTGCCTTTACTCCAAGTTGAATACGCAGCCCAGAGCTCGGGGCAGCATGGAGATGCCTCTGCCAAAGTGCTATTTCCCTATCCCCCAAACCCTTGGGTCTCTGCGTTGCACTCCATGGCAGCACTCCAAATCCAGAAAAGGGCAATGCTCGTAACGTACCTTTCATCAAACCGGAAAGGAATGTAACAGTTTCCCATAAACGGGACACATTTGCCAGGCCATCCGTAGGGTTTGCCCAAAGAGGTGGCTTCACGCACCCTGCCCCGCGCCGGGGCACGTGTCCGTGACCGGTGCGTGTGGCTTGCTTATGTCGAAGAAAGCACCAGGTGCATGACACTTTCACTGCGGGCCACTGCCGGCATTTCTATCAGCGGGCACCACGTTTCTAGCCTGTAGCCTGAAACAGACGTCTGCAGTCCTTCTGCAGCAGCAGGAGACACGCCGCCTGCCATCTGTGGAGAGGCATGAGACACTTTTCGGGTACTGGACTTGAGCCCACTTTGTTACATTCGCGCAGCTTCCGAACGCCCCAGAGGTAGAGTGTCTGAGATGGCAAGTCCGCAAGTAACCGCTGCACGTGTCCCGCGTGAGCCATAGATTCTGGTCACCAAAGGAGCACTCTCACGAAATCTTGGATGCCAGAGCTGACACCAAAGTGACCCTGTTCCCGAGGAAATGCTATATGCTATGAGGGTGGACACCGCTCAGTCTGCCCTGTGCCTGAGGTCCCTGCTTCTGTGTAGCTTCAAGTCCAAGGCAGACGCCTCTGCGAACGTCTGGTGGAAGAGCCTCTGAAGTGACGCAGCTTTTGCCTCTGCCACTGGGCTCAGGGTCGAAGATGTGAACGAAATTAGCGTCCCCGGTGGGAAGACCTGCTACAGAGTTGAATTCCCATACATTGCAGAGCTGGGCAACCAGCACGTGGGCCAGCAGCAAAGTGCATTGAAACGATTGGCATCGTATGGGCTTCAGAAGGAGCCCTTAGCGCCCCTCGTTGGAGCCAGCGAGCGTCCCGGGCACCACAGTCCTCCCATAGATAACAGTATGTTCTAGAACCTTGTCGTATGTTTCTCCTGCAGGCAAAGCAGCATGGTAGCCCCATGCTTCCATCCGGCCCACCTCATCACGGGCATTTGTGAGCTGGGGAGCGACTCGTTTCCCACGCCTCGGCGAAGGCTTACTTTGCAATGGACCTGAGGCCACAGTGCCAACAAGTGTGTGCGATGTTCCGTCCTGTGATCGGAAGCGGTTTGGGTGAACACTGGACACCTCAAGCCTCCCTCTACGAGGACTTCCCGCACTCAAGGAACAAACACGAAGCCAGGATTTCTTGGTCGCACACCGCAGTGAACAAAGCCCGGGATTCCATGTAACAACGGCAGCCTGCAACTTGATTTGGGAAGGCTTTGTCCTCCCGTCCACCTGGGCACGCTTTGCCACACTCCACGTCCAAGAGGCATGGACAAAAGATACGACTGACGCTCACAGCCCTCTTCACCGCAGTCCTCCCTGCACTCGGAATGACCCGGAGTTTTCAAAGAGCCGTCGTGGGTGAAAGAAACGCTTTCAGGCCCATCTGTCTCCACAGGGCTTGGGATTGGAACTCTGCAAGGCTACCCTGGGATGTGCGTCAAACTGACTTCGGCAGCTTATTCCACTTACGTGGCTCAATGTCAACACAGCCTTGTAAGGGAGCTGAGGCAGCACACTGCCCCAGAACGTGTGGGACCAGAGACACTATGCGCTCGCCAGACCTGGGTCCCTTTCCCGGTCCACTGGAGGACAACTGCATACGAAATTTTGTTCACCCAGCCTGTCCGGTACACATCCCATTTCCCCTGTGAGGAACTCCGTTCCTGTGCAGTCTGAAAAGCTGTCCCTCCACGTACCCTTGAGAAACTCCGAGTGTAGTACTGCGTGACTGAACTCCTGTGTGGCGTGTTGAGAAAAGGCATCCAGGCCTTTCAGAGCCTGCTTTCGCAACCAGCTGGATGAGAGCTGGCCTATCCCGAAGAACTGCGGGTCTCCCATTTCTCTCCTCCAGCTCGTCTGTTGCACGTGCACATCCCGTCTAGGGCCAGACGGTCCGTGCATTGCACCCCAGGCTGCCTTTACTCCAAGTTGAATACGCAGCCCAGAGCTCGGGGCAGCATGGAGATGCCTCTGCCAAAGTGCTATTTCCCTATCCCCCAAACCCTTGGGTCTCTGCGTTGCACTCCATGGCAGCACTCCAAATCCAGAAAAGGGCAATGCTCGTAACGTACCTTTCATCAAACCGGAAAGGAATGTAACAGTTTCCCATAAACGGGACACATTTGCCAGGCCATCCGTAGGGTTTGCCCAAAGAGGTGGCTTCACGCACCCTGCCCCGCGCCGGGGCACGTGTCCGTGACCGGTGCGTGTGGCTTGCTTATGTCGAAGAAAGCACCAGGTGCATGACACTTTCACTGCGGGCCACTGCCGGCATTTCTATCAGCGGGCACCACGTTTCTAGCCTGTAGCCTGAAACAGACGTCTGCAGTCCTTCTGCAGCAGCAGGAGACACGCCGCCTGCCATCTGTGGAGAGGCATGAGACACTTTTCGGGTACTGGACTTGAGCCCACTTTGTTACATTCGCGCAGCTTCTGAACGCCCCAGAGGTAGAGTGTCTGAGATGGCAAGTCCGCAAGTAACCGCTGCACGTGTCCCGCGTGAGCCATAGATTCTGGTCACCAAAGGAGCACTCTCACGAAATCTTGGATGCCAGAGCTGACACCAAAGTGACCCTGTTCCCGAGGAAATGCTGTATGCTATGAGGGTGGACACCGCTAGGTCTGCCCTGTGCCTGAGGTCCCTGCTTCTGTGTAGCTTCAAGTCCAAGGCAGGCGCCTCTGCGAACGTCTGGTGGAAGAGCCTCTGAAGTGACGCAGCTTTTGCCTCTGCCACTAGGCTCAGGGTCGAAGATGTGAACGAAATTAGCGTCCCCGGTGGGAAGACCTGCTACAGAGTTGAATTCCCATACATTGCAGAGCTGGGCAACCAGCACGTGGGCCAGCAGCAAAGTGCATTGAAACGATTGGCATCGTATGGGCTTCAGAAGGAGCCCTTAGCGCCCCTCGTTGGAGCCAGCGAGCGTCCCGGGCACCACAGTCCTCCCATAGATAACAGTATGTTCTAGAACCTTGTCGTATGTTTCTCCTGCAGGCAAAGCAGCATGGTAGCCCCATGCTTCCATCCGGCCCACCTCATCACGGGCATTTGTGAGCTGGGGAGCGACTCGTTTCCCACGCCTCGGCGAAGGCTTACTTTGCAATGGACCTGAGGCCACAGTGCCAACAAGTGTGTGCGATGTTCCGTCCTGTGATCGGAAGCGATTTGGGTGAACACTGGACACCTCAAGCCTCCCTCTACGAGGACTTCCCGCACTCAAGGAACAAACACGAAGCCAGGATTTCTTGGTCGCACACCGCAGTGAACAAAGCCCGGGATTCCATGTAACAACGGCAGCCTGCAACTTGATTTGGGAAGGCTTTGTCCTCCCGTCCACCTGGGCACGCTTTGCCACACTCCACGTCCAAGAGGCATGGACAAAAGATACGACTGACGCTCACAGCCCTCTTCACCGCAGTCCTCCCTGCACTCGGAATGACCCGGAGTTTTCAAAGAGCCGTCGTGGGTGAAAGAAACGCTTTCAGGACTATCTGTCTCCACAGGGCTTGGGATTGGAACTCTGCAAGGCTACCCTGGGATGTGCGTCAAACTGACTTCGGCAGCTTATTCCACTTACGTGGCTCAATGTCAACACAGCCTTGTAAGGGAGCTGAGGCAGCACACTGCCCCAGAACGTGTGGGACCAGAGACACTATGCGCTCGCCAGACCTGGGTCCCTTTCCCGGTCCACTGGAGGACAACTGCATACGAAATTTTGTTCACCCAGCCTGTCCGGTACACATCCCATTTCCCCTGTGAGGAACTCCGTTCCTGTGCAGTCTGAAAAGCTGTCGCTCCACGTACCCTTGAGAAACTCCGAGTGTAGTACTGCGCGACTGAACTCCTGTGTGGCGTGTTGAGAAAAGGCATCCAGGCCTTTCAGAGCCTGCTTTCGCAACCAGCTGGATGAGAGCTGGCCTATCCCGAAGAACTGCGGGTCTCCCATTTCTCTCCTCCAGCTCGTCTGTTGCACGTGCACATCCCGTCTAGGGCCAGACGGTCCGTGCATTGCACCCCAGGCTGCCTTTACTCCAAGTTGAATACGCAGCCCAGAGCTCGGGGCAGCATGGAGATGCCTCTGCCAAAGTGCTATTTCCCTATCCCCCAAACCCTTGGGTCTCTGCGTTGCACTCCATGGCAGCACTCCAAATCCAGAAAAGGGCAATGCTCGTAACGTACCTTTCATCAAACCGGAAAGGAATGTAACAGTTTCCCATAAACGGGACACATTTGCCAGGCCATCCGTAGGGTTTGCCCAAAGAGGTGGCTTCACGCACCCTGCCCCGCGCCGGGGCACGTGTCCGTGACCGGTGCGTGTGGCTTGCTTATGTCGAAGAAAGCACCAGGTGCATGACACTTTCACTGCGGGCCACTGCCGGCATTTCTATCAGCGGGCACCACGTTTCTAGCCTGTAGCCTGAAACAGACGTCTGCAGTCCTTCTGCAGCAGCAGGAGACACGCCGCCTGCCATCTGTGGAGAGGCATGAGACACTTTTCGGGTATTGGACTTGAGCCCAATTTGTTACATTCGCGCAGCTTCCAAACGCCCCAGAGGTAGAGTGTCTGAGATGGCAAGTCCGCAAGTAACCGCTGCACGTGTCCCGCGTGAGCCATAGATTCTGGTCACCAAAGGAGCACTCTCACGAAATCTTGGATGCCAGAGCTGACACCAAAGTGACCCTGTTCCCGAGGAAATGCTGTATGCTATGAGGGTGGACACCGCTAGGTCTGCCCTGTGCCTGAGGTCCCTGCTTCTGTGTAGCTTCAAGTCCAAGGCAGGCGCCTCTGCGAACGTCTGGTGGAAGAGCCTCTGAAGTGACGCAGCTTTTGCCTCTGCCACTAGGCTCAGGGTCGAAGATGTGAACGAAATTAGCGTCCCCGGTGGGAAGACCTGCTACAGAGTTGAATTCCCATACATTGCAGAGCTGGGCAACCAGCACGTGGGCCAGCAGCAAAGTGCATTGAAACGATTGGCATCGTATGGGCTTCAGAAGGAGCCCTTAGCGCCCCTCGTTGGAGCCAGCGAGCGTCCCGGGCACCACAGTCCTCCCATAGATAACAGTATGTTCTAGAACCTTGTCGTATGTTTCTCCTGCAGGCAAAGCAGCATGGTAGCCCCATGCTTCCATCCGGCCCACCTCATCACGGGCATTTGTGAGCTGGGGAGCGACTCGTTTCCCACGCCTCGGCGAAGGCTTACTTTGCAATGGACCTGAGGCCACAGTGCCAACAAGTGTGTGCGATGTTCCGTCCTGTGATCGGAAGCGATTTGGGTGAACACTGGACACCTCAAGCCTCCCTCTACGAGGACTTCCCGCACTCAAGGAACAAACACGAAGCCAGGATTTCTTGGTCGCACACCGCAGTGAACAAAGCCCGGGATTCCATGTAACAACGGCAGCCTGCAACTTGATTTGGGAAGGCTTTGTCCTCCCGTCCACCTGGGCACGCTTTGCCACACTCCACGTCCAAGAGGCATGGACAAAAGATACGACTGACGCTCACAGCCCTCTTCACCGCAGTCCTCCCTGCACTCGGAATGACCCGGAGTTTTCAAAGAGCCGTCGTGGGTGAAAGAAACGCTTTCAGGCCCATCTGTCTCCACAGGGCTTGGGATTGGAACTCTGCAAGGCTACCCTGGGATGTGCGTCAAACTGACTTCGGCAGCTTATTCCACTTACGTGGCTCAATGTCAACACAGCCTTGTAAGGGAGCTGAGGCAGCACACTGCCCCAGAACGTGTGGGACCAGAGACACTATGCGCTCGCCAGACCTGGGTCCCTTTCCCGGTCCACTGGAGGACAACTGCATACGAAATTTTGTTCACGCAGCCTGTCCGGTACACATCCCATTTCCCCTGTGAGGAACTCCGTTCCTGTGCAGTCTGAAAAGCTGTCGCTCCACGTACCCTTGAGAAACTCCGAGTGTAGTACTGCGCGACTGAACTCCTGTGTGGCGTGTTGAGAAAAGGCATCCAGGCCTTTCAGAGCCTGCTTTCGCAACCAGCTGGATGAGAGCTGGCCTATCCCGAAGAACTGCGGGTCTCCCATTTCTCTCCTCCAGCTCGTCTGTTGCACGTGCACATCCCGTCTAGGGCCAGACGGTCCGTGCATTGCACCCCAGGCTGCCTTTACTCCAAGTTGAATACGCAGCCCAGAGCTCGGGGCAGCATGGAGATGCCTCTGCCAAAGTGCTATTTCCCTATCCCCCAAACCCTTGGGTCTCTGCGTTGCACTCCATGGCAGCACTCCAAATCCAGAAAAGGGCAATGCTCGTAACGTACCTTTCATCAAACCGGAAAGGAATGTAAGAGTTTCCCATAAACGGGACACATTTGCCAGGCCATCCGTAGGGTTTGCCCAAAGAGGTGGCTTCACGCACCCTGCCCCGCGCCGGGGCACGTGTCCGTGACCGGTGCGTGTGGCTTGCTTATGTCGAAGAAAGCACCAGGTGCATGACACTTTCACTGCGGGCCACTGCCGGCATTTCTATCAGCGGGCACCACGTTTCTAGCCTGTAGCCTGAAACAGACGTCTGCAGTCCTTCTGCAGCAGCAGGAGACACGCTGCCTGCCATCTGTTGAGAGGCATGAGACACTTTTCGGGTACTGGACTTGAGCCCACTTTGTTACATTCGCGCAGCTTCTGAACGCCCCAGAGGTAGAGTGTCTGAGATGGCAAGTCCGCAAGTAACCGCTGCACGTGTCCCGCGTGAGCCATAGATTCTGGTCACCAAAGGAGCACTCTCACGAAATCTTGGATGCCAGAGCTGACACCAAAGTGACCCTGTTCCCGAGGAAATGCTGTATGCTATGAGGGTGGACACCGCTAGGTCTGCCCTGTGCCTGAGGTCCCTGCTTCTGTGTAGCTTCAAGTCCAAGGCAGGCGCCTCTGCCAACGTCTGGTGGAAGAGCCTCTGAAGTGACGCAGCTTTTGCCTCTGCCACTGGGCTCAGGGTCGAAGATGTGAACGAAATTAGCGTCCCCGGTGGGAAGACCTGCTACAGAGTTGAATTCCCATACATTGCAGAGCTGGGCAACCAGCACGTGGGCCAGCAGCAAAGTGCATTGAAACGACTGGCATCGTATGGGCTTCAGAAGGAGCCCTTAGCGCCCCTCGTTGGAGCCAGCGAGCGTCCCGGGCACCACAGTCCTCCCATAGATAACAGTATGTTCTAGAACCTTGTCGTATGTTTCTCCTGCAGGCAAAGCAGCATGGTAGCCCCATGCTTCCATCCGGCCCACCTCATCACGGGCATTTGTGAGCTGGGGAGCGACTCGTTTCCCACGCCTCGGCGAAGGCTTACTTTGCAATGGACCTGAGGCCACAGTGCCAACAAGTGTGTGCGATGTTCCGTCCTGTGATCGGAAGCGATTTGGGTGAACACTGGACACCTCAAGCCTCCCTCTACGAGGACTTCCCGCACTCAAGGAACAAACACGAAGCCAGGATTTCTTGGTCGCACACCGCAGTGAACAAAGCCCGGGATTCCATGTAACAACGGCAGCCTGCAACTTGATTTGGGAAGGCTTTGTCCTCCCGTCCACCTGGGCACGCTTTGCCACACTCCACGTCCAAGAGGCATGGACAAAAGATACGACTGACGCTCACAGCCCTCTTCACCGCAGTCCTCCCTGCACTCGGAATGACCCGGAGTTTTCAAAGAGCCGTCGTGGGTGAAAGAAACGCTTTCAGGCCCATCTGTCTCCACAGGGCTTGGGATTGGAACTCTGCAAGGCTACCCTGGGATGTGCGTCAAACTGACTTCGGCAGCTTATTCCACTTACGTGGCTCAATGTCAACACAGCCTTGTAAGGGAGCTGAGGCAGCACACTGCCCCAGAACGTGTGGGACCAGAGACACTATGCGCTCGCCAGACCTGGGTCCCTTTCCCGGTCCACTGGAGGACAACTGCATACGAAATTTTGTTCACCCAGCCTGTCCGGTACACATCCCATTTCCCCTGTGAGGAACTCCGTTCCTGTGCAGTCTGAAAAGCTGTCCCTCCACGTACCCTTGAGAAACTCCGAGTGTAGTACTGCGCGACTGAACTCCTGTGTGGCGTGTTGAGAAAAGGCATCCAGGCCTTTCAGAGCCTGCTTTTGCAACCAGCTGGATGAGAGCTGGCCTATCCCGAAGAACTGCGGGTCTCCCATTTCTCTCCTCCAGCTCGTCTGTTGCACGTGCACATCCCGTCTAGGGCCAGACGGTCCGTGCATTGCACCCCAGGCTGCCTTTACTCCAAGTTGAATACGCAGCCCAGAGCTCGGGGCAGCATGGAGATGCCTCTGCCAAAGTGCTATTTCCCTATCCCCCAAACCCTTGGGTCTCTGCGTTGCACTCCATGGCAGCACTCCAAATCCAGAAAAGGGCAATGCTCGTAACGTACCTTTCATCAAACCGGAAAGGAATGTAAGAGTTTCCCATAAACGGGACACATTTGCCAGGCCATCCGTAGGGTTTGCCCAAAGAGGTGGCTTCACGCACCCTGCCCCGCGCCGGGGCACGTGTCCGTGACCGGTGCGTGTGGCTTGCTTATGTCGAAGAAAGCACCAGGTGCATGACACTTTCACTGCGGGCCACTGCCGGCATTTCTATCAGCGGGCACCACGTTTCTAGCCTGTAGCCTGAAACAGACGTCTGCAGTCCTTCTGCAGCAGCAGGAGACACGCCGCCTGCCATCTGTGGAGAGGCATGAGACACTTTTCGGGTACTGGACTTGAGCCCACTTTGTTACATTCGCGCAGCTTCCGAACGCCCCAGAGGTAGAGTGTCTGAGATGGCAAGTCCGCAAGTAACCGCTGCACGTGTCCTGAGTGAGCCATAGATTCTGGTCACCAAAGGAGCACTCTCACGAAATCTTGGATGCCAGAGCTGACACCAAAGTGACCCTGTTCCCGAGGAAATGCTATATGCTATGAGGGTGGACACCGCTCAGTCTGCCCTGTGCCTGAGGTCCCTGCTTCTGTGTAGCTTCAAGTCCAAGGCAGGCGCCTCTGCGAACGTCTGGTGGAAGAGCCTCTGAAGTGACGCAGCTTTTGCCTCTGCCACTGGGCTCAGGGTCGAAGATGTGAACGAAATTAGCGTCCCCGGTGGGAAGACCTGCTACAGAGTTGAATTCCCATACATTGCAGAGCTGGGCAACCAGCACGTGGGCCAGCAGCAAAGTGCATTGAAACGACTGGCATCGTATGGGCTTCAGAAGGAGCCCTTAGCGCCCCTCGTTGGAGCCAGCGAGCATCCCGGGCACCACAGTCCTCCCATAGATAACAGTATGTTCTAGAACCTTGTCGTATGTTTCTCCTGCAGGCAAAGCAGCATGGTAGCCCCATGCTTCCATCCGGCCCACCTCATCACGGGCATTTGTGAGCTGGGGAGCGACTCGTTTCCCACGCCTCGGCGAAGGCTTACTTTGCAATGGACCTGAGGCCACAGTGCCAACAAGTGTGTGTGATGTTCCGTCCTGTGATCGGAAGCGATTTGGGTGAACACTGGACACCTCAAGCCTCCCTCTACGAGGACTTCCCGCACTCAAGGAACAAACACGAAGCCAGGATTTCTTGGTCGCACACCGCAGTGAACAAAGCCCGGGATTCCATGTAACAACGGCAGCCTGCAACTTGATTTGGGAAGGCTTTGTCCTCCCGTCCACCTGGGCACGCTTTGCCACACTCCACGTCCAAGAGGCATGGACAAAAGATACGACTGACGCTCACAGCCCTCTTCACCGCAGTCCTCCCTGCACTCGGAATGACCCGGAGTTTTCAAAGAGCCGTCGTGGGTGAAAGAAACGCTTTCAGGCCCATCTGTCTCCACAGGGCTTGGGATTGGAACTCTGCAAGGCTACCCTGGGATGTGCGTCAAACTGACTTCGGCAGCTTATTCCACTTACGTGGCTCAATGTCAACAGAGCCTTGTAAGGGAGCTGAGGCAGCACACTGCCCCAGAACGTGTGGGACCAGAGACACTATGCGCTCGCCAGACCTGGGTCCCTTTCCCGGTCCACTGGAGGACAACTGCATACGAAATTTTGTTCACCCAGCCTGTCCGGTACACATCCCATTTCCCCTGTGAGGAACTCCGTTCCTGTGCAGTCTGAAAAGCTGTCCCTCCACGTACCCTTGAGAAACTCCGAGTGTAGTACTGCGCGACTGAACTCCTGTGTGGCGTGTTGAGAAAAGGCATCCAGGCCTTTCAGAGCCTGCTTTCGCAACCAGCTGGATGAGAGCTGGCCTATCCCGAAGAACTGCGGGTCTCCCATTTCTCTCCTCCAGCTCGTCTGTTGCACGTGCACATCCCGTCTAGGGCCAGACGGTCCGTGCATTGCACCCCAGGCTGCCTTTACTCCAAGTTGAATACGCAGCCCAGAGCTCGGGGCAGCATGGAGATGCCTCTGCCAAAGTGCTATTTCCCTATCCCCCAAACCCTTGGGTCTCTGCGTTGCACTCCATGGCAGCACTCCAAATCCAGAAAAGGGCAATGCTCGTAACGTACCTTTCATCAAACCGGAAAGGAATATAACAGTTTCCCATAAACGGGACACATTTGCCAGGCCATCCGTAGGGTTTGCCCAAAGAGGTGGCTTCACGCACCCTGCCCCGCGCCGGGGCACGTGTCCGTGACCGGTGCGTGTGGCTTGCTTATGTCGAAGAAAGCACCAGGTGCATGACACTTTCACTGCGGGCCACTGCCGGCATTTCTATCAGCGGGCACCACGTTTCTAGCCTGTAGCCTGAAACAGACGTCTGCAGTCCTTCTGCAGCAGCAGGAGACACGCCGCCTGCCATCTGTGGAGAGGCATGAGACACTTTTCGGGTACTGGACTTGAGCCCACTTTGTTACATTCGCGCAGCTTCCGAACGCCCCAGAGGTAGAGTGTCTGAGATGGCAAGTCCGCAAGTAACCCTGCACGTGTCCCGCGTGAGCCATAGATTCTGGTCACCAAAGGAGCACTCTCACGAAATCTTGGATGCCAGAGCTGACACCAAAGTGACCCTGTTCCCGAGGAAATGCTGTATGCTATGAGGGTGGACACCGCTCAGTCTGCCCTGTGCCTGAGGTCCCTGCTTCTGTGTAGCTTCAAGTCCAAGGCAGGCGCCTCTGCGAACGTCTGGTGGAAGAGCCTCTGAAGTGACGCAGCTTTTGCCTCTGCCACTGGGCTCAGGGTCGAAGATGTGAACGAAATTAGCGTCCCCGGTGGGAAGACCTGCTACAGAGTTGAATTCCCATACATTGCAGAGCTGGGCAACCAGCACGTGGGCCAGCAGCAAAGTGCATTGAAACGACTGGCATCGTATGGGCTTCAGAAGGAGCCCTTAGCGCCCCTCGTTGGAGCCAGCGAGCGTCCCGGGCACCACAGTCCTCCCATAGATAACAGTATGTTCTAGAACCTTGTCGTATGTTTCTCCTGCAGGCAAAGCAGCATGGTAGCCCCATGCTTCCATCCGGCCCACCTCATCACGGGCATTTGTGAGCTGGGGAGCGACTCGTTTCCCACGCCTCGGCGAAGGCTTACTTTGCAATGGACCTGAGGCCACAGTGCCAACAAGTGTGTGCGATGTTCCGTCCTGTGATCGGAAGCGGTTTGGGTGAACACTGGACACCTCAAGCCTCCCTCTACGAGGACTTCCCGCACTCAAGGAACAAACACGAAGCCAGGATTTCTTGGTCGCACACCGCAGTGAACAAAGCCCGGGATTCCATGTAACAACGGCAGCCTGCAACTTGATTTGGGAAGGCTTTGTCCTCCCGTCCACCTGGGCACGCTTTGCCACACTCCACGTCCAAGAGGCATGGACAAAAGATACGACTGACGCTCACAGCCCTCTTCACCGCAGTCCTCCCTGCACTCGGAATGACCCGGAGTTTTCAAAGAGCCGTCGTGGGTGAAAGAAACGCTTTCAGGCCCATCTGTCTCCACAGGGCTTGGGATTGGAACTCTGCAAGGCTACCCTGGGATGTGCGTCAAACTGACTTCGGCAGCTTATTCCACTTACGTGGCTCAATGTCAACACAGCCTTGTAAGGGAGCTGAGGCAGCACACTGCCCCAGAACGTGTGGGACCAGAGACACTATGCGCTCGCCAGACCTGGGTCCCTTTCCCGGTCCACTGGAGGACAACTGCATACGAAATTTTGTTCACCCAGCCTGTCCGGTACACATCCCATTTCCCCTGTGAGGAACTCCGTTCCTGTGCAGTCTGAAAAGCTGTCCCTCCACGTACCCTTGAGAAACTCCGAGTGTAGTACTGCGCGACTGAACTCCTGTGTGGCGTGTTGAGAAAAGGCATCCAGGCCTTTCAGAGCCTGCTTTCGCAACCAGCTGGATGAGAGCTGGCCTATCCCGAAGAACTGCGGGTCTCCCATTTCTCTCCTCCAGCTCGTCTGTTGCACGTGCACATCCCGTCTAGGGCCAGACGGTCCGTGCATTGCACCCCAGGCTGCCTTTACTCCAAGTTGAATACGCAGCCCAGAGCTCGGGGCAGCATGGAGATGCCTCTGCCAAAGAGCTATTTCCCTATCCCCCAAACCCTTGGGTCTCTGCGTTGCACTCCATGGCAGCACTCCAAATCCAGAAAAGGGCAATGCTCGTAACGTACCTTTCATCAAACCGGAAAGGAATGTAACAGTTTCCCATAAACGGGACACATTTGCCAGGCCATCCGTAGGGTTTGCCCAAAGAGGTGGCTTCACGCACCCTGCCCCGCGCCGGGGCACGTGTCCGTGACCGGTGCGTGTGGCTTGCTTATGTCGAAGAAAGCACCAGGTGCATGACACTTTCACTGCGGGCCACTGCCGGCATTTCTATCAGCGGGCACCACGTTTCTAGCCTGTAGCCTGAAACAGACGTCTGCAGTCCTTCTGCAGCAGCAGGAGACATGCCGCCTGCCATCTGTGGAGAGGCATGAGACACTTTTCGGGTACTGGACTTGAGCCCACTTTGTTACATTCGCGCAGCTTCCGAACGCCCCAGAGGTAGAGTGTCTGAGATGGCAAGTCCGCAAGTAACCGCTGCACGTGTCCCGCGTGAGCCATAGATTCTGGTCACCAAAGGAGCACTCTCACGAAATCTTGGATGCCAGAGCTGACACCAAAGTGACCCTGTTCCCGAGGAAATGCTATATGCTATGAGGGTGGACACCGCTCAGTCTGCCCTGTGCCTGAGGTCCCTGCTTCTGTGTAGCTTCAAGTCCAAGGCAGGCGCCTCTGCCAACGTCTGGTGGAAGAGCCTCTGAAGTGACGCAGCTTTTGCCTCTGCCACTGGGCTCAGGGTCGAAGATGTGAACGAAATTAGCGTCCCCGGTGGGAAGACCTGCTACAGAGTTGAATTCCCATACATTGCAGAGCTGGGCAACCAGCACGTGGGCCAGCAGCAAAGTGCATTGAAACGACTGGCATCGTATGGGCTTCAGAAGGAGCCCTTAGCGCCCCTCGTTGGAGCCAGCGAGCGTCCCGGGCACCACAGTCCTCCCATAGATAACAGTATGTTCTAGAACCTTGTCGTATGTTTCTCCTGCAGGCAAAGCAGCATGGTAGCCCCATGCTTCCATCCGGCCCACCTCATCACGGGCATTTGTGAGCTGGGGAGCGACTCGTTTCCCACGCCTCGGCGAAGGCTTACTTTGCAATGGACCTGAGGCCACAGTGCCAACAAGTGTGTGCGATGTTCCGTCCTGTGATCGGAAGCGATTTGGGTGAACACTGGACACCTCAAGCCTCCCTCTACGAGGACTTCCCGCACTCAAGGAACAAACACGAAGCCAGGATTTCTTGGTCGCACACCGCAGTGAACAAAGCCCGGGATTCCATGTAACAACGGCAGCCTGCAACTTGATTTGGGAAGGCTTTGTCCTCCCGTCCACCTGGGCACGCTTTGCCACACTCCACGTCCAAGAGGCATGGACAAAAGATACGACTGACGCTCACAGCCCTCTTCACCGCAGTCCTCCCTGCACTCGGAATGACCCGGAGTTTTCAAAGAGCCGTCGTGGGTGAAAGAAACGCTTTCAGGCCCATCTGTCTCCACAGGGCTTGGGATTGGAACTCTGCAAGGCTACCCTGGGATGTGCGTCAAACTGACTTCGGCAGCTTATTCCACTTACGTGGCTCAATGTCAACAGAGCCTTGTAAGGGAGCTGAGGCAGCACACTGCCCCAGAACGTGTGGGACCAGAGACACTATGCGCTCGCCAGACCTGGGTCCCTTTCCCGGTCCACTGGAGGACAACTGCATACGAAATTTTGTTCACCCAGCCTGTCCGGTACACATCCCATTTCCCCTGTGAGGAACTCCGTTCCTGTGCAGTCTGAAAAGCTGTCCCTCCACGTACCCTTGAGAAACTCCGAGTGTAGTACTGCGCGACTGAACTCCTGTGTGGCGTGTTGAGAAAAGGCATCCAGGCCTTTCAGAGCCTGCTTTCGCAACCAGCTGGATGAGAGCTGGCCTATCCCGAAGAACTGCGGGTCTCCCATTTCTCTCCTCCAGCTCGTCTGTTGCACGTGCACATCCCGTCTAGGGCCAGACGGTCCGTGCATTGCACCCCAGGCTGCCTTTACTCCAAGTTGAATACGCAGCCCAGAGCTCGGGGCAGCATGGAGATGCCTCTGCCAAAGTGCTATTTCCCTATCCCCCAAACCCTTGGGTCTCTGCGTTGCACTCCATGGCAGCACTCCAAATCCAGAAAAGGGCAATGCTCGTAACGTACCTTTCATCAAACCGGAAAGGAATGTAACAGTTTCCCATAAACGGGACACATTTGCCAGGCCATCCGTAGGGTTTGCCCAAAGAGGTGGCTTCACGCACCCTGCCCCGCGCCGGGGCACGTGTCCGTGACCGGTGCGTGTGGCTTGCTTATGTCGAAGAAAGCACCAGGTGCATGACACTTTCACTGCGGGCCACTGCCGGCATTTCTATCAGCGGGCACCACGTTTCTAGCCTGTAGCCTGAAACAGACGTCTGCAGTCCTTCTGCAGCAGCAGGAGACACGCCGCCTGCCATCTGTGGAGAGGCATGAGACACTTTTCGGGTACTGGACTTGAGCCCACTTTGTTACATTCGCGCAGCTTCCGAACGCCCCAGAGGTAGAGTGTCTGAGATGGCAAGTCCGCAAGTAACCCTGCACGTGTCCCGCGTGAGCCATAGATTCTGGTCACCAAAGGAGCACTCTCACGAAATCTTGGATGCCAGAGCTGACACCAAAGTGACCCTGTTCCCGAGGAAATGCTGTATGCTATGAGGGTGGACACCGCTCAGTCTGCCCTGTGCCTGAGGTCCCTGCTTCTGTGTAGCTTCAAGTCCAAGGCAGGCGCCTCTGCGAACGTCTGGTGGAAGAGCCTCTGAAGTGACGCAGCTTTTGCCTCTGCCACTGGGCTCAGGGTCGAAGATGTGAACGAAATTAGCGTCCCCGGTGGGAAGACCTGCTACAGAGTTGAATTCCCATACATTGCAGAGCTGGGCAACCAGCACGTGGGCCAGCAGCAAAGTGCATTGAAACGACTGGCATCGTATGGGCTTCAGAAGGAGCCCTTAGCGCCCCTCGTTGGAGCCAGCGAGCGTCCCGGGCACCACAGTCCTCCCATAGATAACAGTATGTTCTAGAACCTTGTCGTATGTTTCTCCTGCAGGCAAAGCAGCATGGTAGCCCCATGCTTCCATCCGGCCCACCTCATCACGGGCATTTGTGAGCTGGGGAGCGACTCGTTTCCCACGCCTCGGCGAAGGCTTACTTTGCAATGGACCTGAGGCCACAGTGCCAACAAGTGTGTGCGATGTTCCGTCCTGTGATCGGAAGCGGTTTGGGTGAACACTGGACACCTCAAGCCTCCCTCTACGAGGACTTCCCGCACTCAAGGAACAAACACGAAGCCAGGATTTCTTGGTCGCACACCGCAGTGAACAAAGCCCGGGATTCCATGTAACAACGGCAGCCTGCAACTTGATTTGGGAAGGCTTTGTCCTCCCGTCCACCTGGGCACGCTTTGCCACACTCCACGTCCAAGAGGCATGGACAAAAGATACGACTGACGCTCACAGCCCTCTTCACCGCAGTCCTCCCTGCACTCGGAATGACCCGGAGTTTTCAAAGAGCCGTCGTGGGTGAAAGAAACGCTTTCAGGCCCATCTGTCTCCACAGGGCTTGGGATTGGAACTCTGCAAGGCTACCCTGGGATGTGCGTCAAACTGACTTCGGCAGCTTATTCCACTTACGTGGCTCAATGTCAACACAGCCTTGTAAGGGAGCTGAGGCAGCACACTGCCCCAGAACGTGTGGGACCAGAGACACTATGCGCTCGCCAGACCTGGGTCCCTTTCCCGGTCCACTGGAGGACAACTGCATACGAAATTTTGTTCACCCAGCCTGTCCGGTACACATCCCATTTCCCCTGTGAGGAACTCCGTTCCTGTGCAGTCTGAAAAGCTGTCCCTCCACGTACCCTTGAGAAACTCCGAGTGTAGTACTGCGCGACTGAACTCCTGTGTGGCGTGTTGAGAAAAGGCATCCAGGCCTTTCAGAGCCTGCTTTCGCAACCAGCTGGATGAGAGCTGGCCTATCCCGAAGAACTGCGGGTCTCCCATTTCTCTCCTCCAGCTCGTCTGTTGCACGTGCACATCCCGTCTAGGGCCAGACGGTCCGTGCATTGCACCCCAGGCTGCCTTTACTCCAAGTTGAATACGCAGCCCAGAGCTCGGGGCAGCATGGAGATGCCTCTGCCAAAGAGCTATTTCCCTATCCCCCAAACCCTTGGGTCTCTGCGTTGCACTCCATGGCAGCACTCCAAATCCAGAAAAGGGCAATGCTCGTAACGTACCTTTCATCAAACCGGAAAGGAATGTAACAGTTTCCCATAAACGGGACACATTTGCCAGGCCATCCGTAGGGTTTGCCCAAAGAGGTGGCTTCACGCACCCTGCCCCGCGCCGGGGCACGTGTCCGTGACCGGTGCGTGTGGCTTGCTTATGTCGAAGAAAGCACCAGGTGCATGACACTTTCACTGCGGGCCACTGCCGGCATTTCTATCAGCGGGCACCACGTTTCTAGCCTGTAGCCTGAAACAGACGTCTGCAGTCCTTCT
The DNA here is from genome assembly GCF_949774975.1 of Lagenorhynchus albirostris. NCBI lineage: Eukaryota > Metazoa > Chordata > Mammalia > Artiodactyla > Delphinidae > Lagenorhynchus > Lagenorhynchus albirostris. The sequence goes on along the minus strand of NC_083116.1, from coordinate 81,600,945 downwards.
GCAGCAGCAGGAGACATGCCGCCTGCCATCTGTGGAGAGGCATGAGACACTTTTCGGGTACTGGACTTGAGCCCACTTTGTTACATTCGCGCAGCTTCCGAACGCCCCAGAGGTAGAGTGTCTGAGATGGCAAGTCCGCAAGTAACCGCTGCACGTGTCCCGCGTGAGCCATAGATTCTGGTCACCAAAGGAGCACTCTCACGAAATCTTGGATGCCAGAGCTGACACCAAAGTGACCCTGTTCCCGAGGAAATGCTATATGCTATGAGGGTGGACACCGCTCAGTCTGCCCTGTGCCTGAGGTCCCTGCTTCTGTGTAGCTTCAAGTCCAAGGCAGGCGCCTCTGCCAACGTCTGGTGGAAGAGCCTCTGAAGTGACGCAGCTTTTGCCTCTGCCACTGGGCTCAGGGTCGAAGATGTGAACGAAATTAGCGTCCCCGGTGGGAAGACCTGCTACAGAGTTGAATTCCCATACATTGCAGAGCTGGGCAACCAGCACGTGGGCCAGCAGCAAAGTGCATTGAAACGACTGGCATCGTATGGGCTTCAGAAGGAGCCCTTAGCGCCCCTCGTTGGAGCCAGCGAGCGTCCCGGGCACCACAGTCCTCCCATAGATAACAGTATGTTCTAGAACCTTGTCGTATGTTTCTCCTGCAGGCAAAGCAGCATGGTAGCCCCATGCTTCCATCCGGCCCACCTCATCACGGGCATTTGTGAGCTGGGGAGCGACTCGTTTCCCACGCCTCGGCGAAGGCTTACTTTGCAATGGACCTGAGGCCACAGTGCCAACAAGTGTGTGCGATGTTCCGTCCTGTGATCGGAAGCGATTTGGGTGAACACTGGACACCTCAAGCCTCCCTCTACGAGGACTTCCCGCACTCAAGGAACAAACACGAAGCCAGGATTTCTTGGTCGCACACCGCAGTGAACAAAGCCCGGGATTCCATGTAACAACGGCAGCCTGCAACTTGATTTGGGAAGGCTTTGTCCTCCCGTCCACCTGGGCACGCTTTGCCACACTCCACGTCCAAGAGGCATGGACAAAAGATACGACTGACGCTCACAGCCCTCTTCACCGCAGTCCTCCCTGCACTCGGAATGACCCGGAGTTTTCAAAGAGCCGTCGTGGGTGAAAGAAACGCTTTCAGGCCCATCTGTCTCCACAGGGCTTGGGATTGGAACTCTGCAAGGCTACCCTGGGATGTGCGTCAAACTGACTTCGGCAGCTTATTCCACTTACGTGGCTCAATGTCAACAGAGCCTTGTAAGGGAGCTGAGGCAGCACACTGCCCCAGAACGTGTGGGACCAGAGACACTATGCGCTCGCCAGACCTGGGTCCCTTTCCCGGTCCACTGGAGGACAACTGCATACGAAATTTTGTTCACCCAGCCTGTCCGGTACACATCCCATTTCCCCTGTGAGGAACTCCGTTCCTGTGCAGTCTGAAAAGCTGTCCCTCCACGTACCCTTGAGAAACTCCGAGTGTAGTACTGCGCGACTGAACTCCTGTGTGGCGTGTTGAGAAAAGGCATCCAGGCCTTTCAGAGCCTGCTTTCGCAACCAGCTGGATGAGAGCTGGCCTATCCCGAAGAACTGCGGGTCTCCCATTTCTCTCCTCCAGCTCGTCTGTTGCACGTGCACATCCCGTCTAGGGCCAGACGGTCCGTGCATTGCACCCCAGGCTGCCTTTACTCCAAGTTGAATACGCAGCCCAGAGCTCGGGGCAGCATGGAGATGCCTCTGCCAAAGTGCTATTTCCCTATCCCCCAAACCCTTGGGTCTCTGCGTTGCACTCCATGGCAGCACTCCAAATCCAGAAAAGGGCAATGCTCGTAACGTACCTTTCATCAAACCGGAAAGGAATGTAACAGTTTCCCATAAACGGGACACATTTGCCAGGCCATCCGTAGGGTTTGCCCAAAGAGGTGGCTTCACGCACCCTGCCCCGCGCCGGGGCACGTGTCCGTGACCGGTGCGTGTGGCTTGCTTATGTCGAAGAAAGCACCAGGTGCATGACACTTTCACTGCGGGCCACTGCCGGCATTTCTATCAGCGGGCACCACGTTTCTAGCCTGTAGCCTGAAACAGACGTCTGCAGTCCTTCTGCAGCAGCAGGAGACACGCCGCCTGCCATCTGTGGAGAGGCATGAGACACTTTTCGGGTACTGGACTTGAGCCCACTTTGTTACATTCGCGCAGCTTCCGAACGCCCCAGAGGTAGAGTGTCTGAGATGGCAAGTCCGCAAGTAACCCTGCACGTGTCCCGCGTGAGCCATAGATTCTGGTCACCAAAGGAGCACTCTCACGAAATCTTGGATGCCAGAGCTGACACCAAAGTGACCCTGTTCCCGAGGAAATGCTGTATGCTATGAGGGTGGACACCGCTCAGTCTGCCCTGTGCCTGAGGTCCCTGCTTCTGTGTAGCTTCAAGTCCAAGGCAGGCGCCTCTGCGAACGTCTGGTGGAAGAGCCTCTGAAGTGACGCAGCTTTTGCCTCTGCCACTGGGCTCAGGGTCGAAGATGTGAACGAAATTAGCGTCCCCGGTGGGAAGACCTGCTACAGAGTTGAATTCCCATACATTGCAGAGCTGGGCAACCAGCACGTGGGCCAGCAGCAAAGTGCATTGAAACGACTGGCATCGTATGGGCTTCAGAAGGAGCCCTTAGCGCCCCTCGTTGGAGCCAGCGAGCGTCCCGGGCACCACAGTCCTCCCATAGATAACAGTATGTTCTAGAACCTTGTCGTATGTTTCTCCTGCAGGCAAAGCAGCATGGTAGCCCCATGCTTCCATCCGGCCCACCTCATCACGGGCATTTGTGAGCTGGGGAGCGACTCGTTTCCCACGCCTCGGCGAAGGCTTACTTTGCAATGGACCTGAGGCCACAGTGCCAACAAGTGTGTGCGATGTTCCGTCCTGTGATCGGAAGCGGTTTGGGTGAACACTGGACACCTCAAGCCTCCCTCTACGAGGACTTCCCGCACTCAAGGAACAAACACGAAGCCAGGATTTCTTGGTCGCACACCGCAGTGAACAAAGCCCGGGATTCCATGTAACAACGGCAGCCTGCAACTTGATTTGGGAAGGCTTTGTCCTCCCGTCCACCTGGGCACGCTTTGCCACACTCCACGTCCAAGAGGCATGGACAAAAGATACGACTGACGCTCACAGCCCTCTTCACCGCAGTCCTCCCTGCACTCGGAATGACCCGGAGTTTTCAAAGAGCCGTCGTGGGTGAAAGAAACGCTTTCAGGCCCATCTGTCTCCACAGGGCTTGGGATTGGAACTCTGCAAGGCTACCCTGGGATGTGCGTCAAACTGACTTCGGCAGCTTATTCCACTTACGTGGCTCAATGTCAACACAGCCTTGTAAGGGAGCTGAGGCAGCACACTGCCCCAGAACGTGTGGGACCAGAGACACTATGCGCTCGCCAGACCTGGGTCCCTTTCCCGGTCCACTGGAGGACAACTGCATACGAAATTTTGTTCACCCAGCCTGTCCGGTACACATCCCATTTCCCCTGTGAGGAACTCCGTTCCTGTGCAGTCTGAAAAGCTGTCCCTCCACGTACCCTTGAGAAACTCCGAGTGTAGTACTGCGCGACTGAACTCCTGTGTGGCGTGTTGAGAAAAGGCATCCAGGCCTTTCAGAGCCTGCTTTCGCAACCAGCTGGATGAGAGCTGGCCTATCCCGAAGAACTGCGGGTCTCCCATTTCTCTCCTCCAGCTCGTCTGTTGCACGTGCACATCCCGTCTAGGGCCAGACGGTCCGTGCATTGCACCCCAGGCTGCCTTTACTCCAAGTTGAATACGCAGCCCAGAGCTCGGGGCAGCATGGAGATGCCTCTGCCAAAGAGCTATTTCCCTATCCCCCAAACCCTTGGGTCTCTGCGTTGCACTCCATGGCAGCACTCCAAATCCAGAAAAGGGCAATGCTCGTAACGTACCTTTCATCAAACCGGAAAGGAATGTAACAGTTTCCCATAAACGGGACACATTTGCCAGGCCATCCGTAGGGTTTGCCCAAAGAGGTGGCTTCACGCACCCTGCCCCGCGCCGGGGCACGTGTCCGTGACCGGTGCGTGTGGCTTGCTTATGTCGAAGAAAGCACCAGGTGCATGACACTTTCACTGCGGGCCACTGCCGGCATTTCTATCAGCGGGCACCACGTTTCTAGCCTGTAGCCTGAAACAGACGTCTGCAGTCCTTCTGCAGCAGCAGGAGACATGCCGCCTGCCATCTGTGGAGAGGCATGAGACACTTTTCGGGTACTGGACTTGAGCCCACTTTGTTACATTCGCGCAGCTTCCGAACGCCCCAGAGGTAGAGTGTCTGAGATGGCAAGTCCGCAAGTAACCGCTGCACGTGTCCCGCGTGAGCCATAGATTCTGGTCACCAAAGGAGCACTCTCACGAAATCTTGGATGCCAGAGCTGACACCAAAGTGACCCTGTTCCCGAGGAAATGCTATATGCTATGAGGGTGGACACCGCTCAGTCTGCCCTGTGCCTGAGGTCCCTGCTTCTGTGTAGCTTCAAGTCCAAGGCAGGCGCCTCTGCCAACGTCTGGTGGAAGAGCCTCTGAAGTGACGCAGCTTTTGCCTCTGCCACTGGGCTCAGGGTCGAAGATGTGAACGAAATTAGCGTCCCCGGTGGGAAGACCTGCTACAGAGTTGAATTCCCATACATTGCAGAGCTGGGCAACCAGCACGTGGGCCAGCAGCAAAGTGCATTGAAACGACTGGCATCGTATGGGCTTCAGAAGGAGCCCTTAGCGCCCCTCGTTGGAGCCAGCGAGCGTCCCGGGCACCACAGTCCTCCCATAGATAACAGTATGTTCTAGAACCTTGTCGTATGTTTCTCCTGCAGGCAAAGCAGCATGGTAGCCCCATGCTTCCATCCGGCCCACCTCATCACGGGCATTTGTGAGCTGGGGAGCGACTCGTTTCCCACGCCTCGGCGAAGGCTTACTTTGCAATGGACCTGAGGCCACAGTGCCAACAAGTGTGTGCGATGTTCCGTCCTGTGATCGGAAGCGATTTGGGTGAACACTGGACACCTCAAGCCTCCCTCTACGAGGACTTCCCGCACTCAAGGAACAAACACGAAGCCAGGATTTCTTGGTCGCACACCGCAGTGAACAAAGCCCGGGATTCCATGTAACAATGGCAGCCTGCAACTTGATTTGGGAAGGCTTTGTCCTCCCGTCCACCTGGGCACGCTTTGCCACACTCCACGTCCAAGAGGCATGGACAAAAGATACGACTGACGCTCACAGCCCTCTTCACCGCAGTCCTCCCTGCACTCGGAATGACCCGGAGTTTTCAAAGAGCCGTCGTGGGTGAAAGAAACGCTTTCAGGCCCATCTGTCTCCACAGGGCTTGGGATTGGAACTCTGCAAGGCTACCCTGGGATGTGCGTCAAACTGACTTCGGCAGCTTATTCCACTTACGTGGCTCAATGTCAACACAGCCTTGTAAGGGAGCTGAGGCAGCACACTGCCCCAGAACGTGTGGGACCAGAGACACTATGCGCTCGCCAGACCTGGGTCCCTTTCCCGGTCCACTGGAGGACAACTGCATACGAAATTTTGTTCACCCAGCCTGTCCGGTACACATCCCATTTCCCCTGTGAGGAACTCCGTTCCTGTGCAGTCTGAAAAGCTGTCCCTCCACGTACCCTTGAGAAACTCCGAGTGTAGTACTGCGCGACTGAACTCCTGTGTGGCGTGTTGAGAAAAGGCATCCAGGCCTTTCAGAGCCTGCTTTCGCAACCAGCTGGATGAGAGCTGGCCTATCCCGAAGAACTGCGGGTCTCCCATTTCTCTCCTCCAGCTCGTCTGTTGCACGTGCACATCCCGTCTAGGGCCAGACGGTCCGTGCATTGCACCCCAGGCTGCCTTTACTCCAAGTTGAATACGCAGCCCAGAGCTCGGGGCAGCATGGAGATGCCTCTGCCAAAGTGCTATTTCCCTATCCCCCAAACCCTTGGGTCTCTGCGTTGCACTCCATGGCAGCACTCCAAATCCAGAAAAGGGCAATGCTCGTAACGTACCTTTCATCAAACCGGAAAGGAATGTAAGAGTTTCCCATAAACGGGACACATTTGCCAGGCCATCCGTAGGGTTTGCCCAAAGAGGTGGCTTCACGCACCCTGCCCCGCGCCGGGGCACGTGTCCGTGACCGGTGCGTGTGGCTTGCTTATGTCGAAGAAAGCACCAGGTGCATGACACTTTCACTGCGGGCCACTGCCGGCATTTCTATCAGTGGGCACCACGTTTCTAGCCTGTAGCCTGAAACAGACGTCTGCAGTCCTTCTGCAGCAGCAGGAGACACGCCGCCTGCCATCTGTGGAGAGGCATGAGACACTTTTCGGGTACTGGACTTGAGCCCACTTTGTTACATTCGCGCAGCTTCCGAACGCCCCAGAGGTAGAGTGTCTGAGATGGCAAGTCCGCAAGTAACCCTGCACGTGTCCCGCGTGAGCCATAGATTCTGGTCACCAAAGGAGCACTCTCACGAAATCTTGGATGCCAGAGCTGACACCAAAGTGACCCTGTTCCCGAGGAAATGCTGTATGCTATGAGGGTGGACACCGCTCAGTCTGCCCTGTGCCTGAGGTCCCTGCTTCTGTGTAGCTTCAAGTCCAAGGCAGGCGCCTCTGCGAACGTCTGGTGGAAGAGCCTCTGAAGTGACGCAGCTTTTGCCTCTGCCACTGGGCTCAGGGTCGAAGATGTGAACGAAATTAGCGTCCCCGGTGGGAAGACCTGCTACAGAGTTGAATTCCCATACATTGCAGAGCTGGGCAACCAGCACGTGGGCCAGCAGCAAAGTGCATTGAAACGACTGGCATCGTATGGGCTTCAGAAGGAGCCCTTAGCGCCCCTCGTTGGAGCCAGCGAGCGTCCCGGGCACCACAGTCCTCCCATAGATAACAGTATGTTCTAGAACCTTGTCGTATGTTTCTCCTGCAGGCAAAGCAGCATGGTAGCCCCATGCTTCCATCCGGCCCACCTCATCACGGGCATTTGTGAGCTGGGGAGCGACTCGTTTCCCACGCCTCGGGGAAGGCTTACTTTGCAATGGACCTGAGGCCACAGTGCCAACAAGTGTGTGCGATGTTCCGTCCTGTGATCGGAAGCGGTTTGGGTGAACACTGGACACCTCAAGCCTCCCTCTACGAGGACTTCCCGCACTCAAGGAACAAACACGAAGCCAGGATTTCTTGGTCGCACACCGCAGTGAACAAAGCCCGGGATTCCATGTAACAATGGCAGCCTGCAACTTGATTTGGGAAGGCTTTGTCCTCCCGTCCACCTGGGCACGCTTTGCCACACTCCACGTCCAAGAGGCATGGACAAAAGATACGACTGACGCTCACAGCCCTCTTCACCGCAGTCCTCCCTGCACTCGGAATGACCCGGAGTTTTCAAAGAGCCGTCGTGGGTGAAAGAAACGCTTTCAGGCCCATCTGTCTCCACAGGGCTTGGGATTGGAACTCTGCAAGGCTACCCTGGGATGTGCGTCAAACTGACTTCGGCAGCTTATTCCACTTACGTGGCTCAATGTCAACACAGCCTTGTAAGGGAGCTGAGGCAGCACACTGCCCCAGAACGTGTGGGACCAGAGACACTATGCGCTCGCCAGACCTGGGTCCCTTTCCCGGTCCACTGGAGGACAACTGCATACGAAATTTTGTTCACCCAGCCTGTCCGGTACACATCCCATTTCCCCTGTGAGGAACTCCGTTCCTGTGCAGTCTGAAAAGCTGTCCCTCCACGTACCCTTGAGAAACTCCGAGTGTAGTACTGCGCGACTGAACTCCTGTGTGGCGTGTTGAGAAAAGGCATCCAGGCCTTTCAGAGCCTGCTTTCGCAACCAGCTGGATGAGAGCTGGCCTATCCCGAAGAACTGCGGGTCTCCCATTTCTCTCCTCCAGCTCGTCTGTTGCACGTGCACATCCCGTCTAGGGCCAGACGGTCCGTGCATTGCACCCCAGGCTGCCTTTACTCCAAGTTGAATACGCAGCCCAGAGCTCGGGGCAGCATGGAGATGCCTCTGCCAAAGTGCTATTTCCCTATCCCCCAAACCCTTGGGTCTCTGCGTTGCACTCCATGGCAGCACTCCAAATCCAGAAAAGGGCAATGCTCGTAACGTACCTTTCATCAAACCGGAAAGGAATGTAAGAGTTTCCCATAAACGGGACACATTTGCCAGGCCATCCGTAGGGTTTGCCCAAAGAGGTGGCTTCACGCACCCTGCCCCGCGCCGGGGCACGTGTCCGTGACCGGTGCGTGTGGCTTGCTTATGTCGAAGAAAGCACCAGGTGCATGACACTTTCACTGCGGGCCACTGCCGGCATTTCTATCAGTGGGCACCACGTTTCTAGCCTGTAGCCTGAAACAGACGTCTGCAGTCCTTCTGCAGCAGCAGGAGACACGCCGCCTGCCATCTGTGGAGAGGCATGAGACACTTTTCGGGTACTGGACTTGAGCCCACTTTGTTACATTCGCGCAGCTTCCGAACGCCCCAGAGGTAGAGTGTCTGAGATGGCAAGTCCGCAAGTAACCCTGCACGTGTCCCGCGTGAGCCATAGATTCTGGTCACCAAAGGAGCACTCTCACGAAATCTTGGATGCCAGAGCTGACACCAAAGTGACCCTGTTCCCGAGGAAATGCTGTATGCTATGAGGGTGGACACCGCTCAGTCTGCCCTGTGCCTGAGGTCCCTGCTTCTGTGTAGCTTCAAGTCCAAGGCAGGCGCCTCTGCGAACGTCTGGTGGAAGAGCCTCTGAAGTGACGCAGCTTTTGCCTCTGCCACTGGGCTCAGGGTCGAAGATGTGAACGAAATTAGCGTCCCCGGTGGGAAGACCTGCTACAGAGTTGAATTCCCATACATTGCAGAGCTGGGCAACCAGCACGTGGGCCAGCAGCAAAGTGCATTGAAACGACTGGCATCGTATGGGCTTCAGAAGGAGCCCTTAGCGCCCCTCGTTGGAGCCAGCGAGCGTCCCGGGCACCACAGTCCTCCCATAGATAACAGTATGTTCTAGAACCTTGTCGTATGTTTCTCCTGCAGGCAAAGCAGCATGGTAGCCCCATGCTTCCATCCGGCCCACCTCATCACGGGCATTTGTGAGCTGGGGAGCGACTCGTTTCCCACGCCTCGGGGAAGGCTTACTTTGCAATGGACCTGAGGCCACAGTGCCAACAAGTGTGTGCGATGTTCCGTCCTGTGATCGGAAGCGGTTTGGGTGAACACTGGACACCTCAAGCCTCCCTCTACGAGGACTTCCCGCACTCAAGGAACAAACACGAAGCCAGGATTTCTTGGTCGCACACCGCAGTGAACAAAGCCCGGGATTCCATGTAACAACGGCAGCCTGCAACTTGATTTGGGAAGGCTTTGTCCTCCCGTCCACCTGGGCACGCTTTGCCACACTCCACGTCCAAGAGGCATGGACAAAAGATACGACTGACGCTCACAGCCCTCTTCACCGCAGTCCTCCCTGCACTCGGAATGACCCGGAGTTTTCAAAGAGCCGTCGTGGGTGAAAGAAACGCTTTCAGGCCCATCTGTCTCCACAGGGCTTGGGATTGGAACTCTGCAAGGCTACCCTGGGATGTGCGTCAAACTGACTTCGGCAGCTTATTCCACTTACGTGGCTCAATGTCAACACAGCCTTGTAAGGGAGCTGAGGCAGCACACTGCCCCAGAACGTGTGGGACCAGAGACACTATGCGCTCGCCAGACCTGGGTCCCTTTCCCGGTCCACTGGAGGACAACTGCATACGAAATTTTGTTCACCCAGCCTGTCCGGTACACATCCCATTTCCCCTGTGAGGAACTCCGTTCCTGTGCAGTCTGAAAAGCTGTCCCTCCACGTACCCTTGAGAAACTCCGAGTGTAGTACTGCGCGACTGAACTCCTGTGTGGCGTGTTGAGAAAAGGCATCCAGGCCTTTCAGAGCCTGCTTTCGCAACCAGCTGGATGAGAGCTGGCCTATCCCGAAGAACTGCGGGTCTCCCATTTCTCTCCTCCAGCTCGTCTGTTGCACGTGCACATCCCGTCTAGGGCCAGACGGTCCGTGCATTGCACCCCAGGCTGCCTTTACTCCAAGTTGAATACGCAGCCCAGAGCTCGGGGCAGCATGGAGATGCCTCTGCCAAAGAGCTATTTCCCTATCCCCCAAACCCTTGGGTCTCTGCGTTGCACTCCATGGCAGCACTCCAAATCCAGAAAAGGGCAATGCTCGTAACGTACCTTTCATCAAACCGGAAAGGAATGTAACAGTTTCCCATAAACGGGACACATTTGCCAGGCCATCCGTAGGGTTTGCCCAAAGAGGTGGCTTCACGCACCCTGCCCCGCGCCGGGGCACGTGTCCGTGACCGGTGCGTGTGGCTTGCTTATGTCGAAGAAAGCACCAGGTGCATGACACTTTCACTGCGGGCCACTGCCGGCATTTCTATCAGCGGGCACCACGTTTCTAGCCTGTAGCCTGAAACAGACGTCTGCAGTCCTTCTGCAGCAGCAGGAGACATGCCGCCTGCCATCTGTGGAGAGGCATGAGACACTTTTCGGGTACTGGACTTGAGCCCACTTTGTTACATTCGCGCAGCTTCCGAACGCCCCAGAGGTAGAGTGTCTGAGATGGCAAGTCCGCAAGTAACCGCTGCACGTGTCCCGCGTGAGCCATAGATTCTGGTCACCAAAGGAGCACTCTCACGAAATCTTGGATGCCAGAGCTGACACCAAAGTGACCCTGTTCCCGAGGAAATGCTATATGCTATGAGGGTGGACACCGCTCAGTCTGCCCTGTGCCTGAGGTCCCTGCTTCTGTGTAGCTTCAAGTCCAAGGCAGGCGCCTCTGCCAACGTCTGGTGGAAGAGCCTCTGAAGTGACGCAGCTTTTGCCTCTGCCACTGGGCTCAGGGTCGAAGATGTGAACGAAATTAGCGTCCCCGGTGGGAAGACCTGCTACAGAGTTGAATTCCCATACATTGCAGAGCTGGGCAACCAGCACGTGGGCCAGCAGCAAAGTGCATTGAAACGACTGGCATCGTATGGGCTTCAGAAGGAGCCCTTAGCGCCCCTCGTTGGAGCCAGCGAGCGTCCCGGGCACCACAGTCCTCCCATAGATAACAGTATGTTCTAGAACCTTGTCGTATGTTTCTCCTGCAGGCAAAGCAGCATGGTAGCCCCATGCTTCCATCCGGCCCACCTCATCACGGGCATTTGTGAGCTGGGGAGCGACTCGTTTCCCACGCCTCGGCGAAGGCTTACTTTGCAATGGACCTGAGGCCACAGTGCCAACAAGTGTGTGCGATGTTCCGTCCTGTGATCGGAAGCGATTTGGGTGAACACTGGACACCTCAAGCCTCCCTCTACGAGGACTTCCCGCACTCAAGGAACAAACACGAAGCCAGGATTTCTTGGTCGCACACCGCAGTGAACAAAGCCCGGGATTCCATGTAACAACGGCAGCCTGCAACTTGATTTGGGAAGGCTTTGTCCTCCCGTCCACCTGGGCACGCTTTGCCACACTCCACGTCCAAGAGGCATGGACAAAAGATACGACTGACGCTCACAGCCCTCTTCACCGCAGTCCTCCCTGCACTCGGAATGACCCGGAGTTTTCAAAGAGCCGTCGTGGGTGAAAGAAACGCTTTCAGGCCCATCTGTCTCCACAGGGCTTGGGATTGGAACTCTGCAAGGCTACCCTGGGATGTGCGTCAAACTGACTTCGGCAGCTTATTCCACTTACGTGGCTCAATGTCAACACAGCCTTGTAAGGGAGCTGAGGCAGCACACTGCCCCAGAACGTGTGGGACCAGAGACACTATGCGCTCGCCAGACCTGGGTCCCTTTCCCGGTCCACTGGAGGACAACTGCATACGAAATTTTGTTCACCCAGCCTGTCCGGTACACATCCCATTTCCCCTGTGAGGAACTCCGTTCCTGTGCAGTCTGAAAAGCTGTCCCTCCACGTACCCTTGAGAAACTCCGAGTGTAGTACTGCGCGACTGAACTCCTGTGTGGCGTGTTGAGAAAAGGCATCCAGGCCTTTCAGAGCCTGCTTTCGCAACCAGCTGGATGAGAGCTGGCCTATCCCGAAGAACTGCGGGTCTCCCATTTCTCTCCTCCAGCTCGTCTGTTGCACGTGCACATCCCGTCTAGGGCCAGACGGTCCGTGCATTGCACCCCAGGCTGCCTTTACTCCAAGTTGAATACGCAGCCCAGAGCTCGGGGCAGCATGGAGATGCCTCTGCCAAAGTGCTATTTCCCTATCCCCCAAACCCTTGGGTCTCTGCGTTGCACTCCATGGCAGCACTCCAAATCCAGAAAAGGGCAATGCTCGTAACGTACCTTTCATCAAACCGGAAAGGAATGTAAGAGTTTCCCATAAACGGGACACATTTGCCAGGCCATCCGTAGGGTTTGCCCAAAGAGGTGGCTTCACGCACCCTGCCCCGCGCCGGGGCACGTGTCCGTGACCGGTGCGTGTGGCTTGCTTATGTCGAAGAAAGCACCAGGTGCATGACACTTTCACTGCGGGCCACTGCCGGCATTTCTATCAGCGGGCACCACGTTTCTAGCCTGTAGCCTGAAACAGACGTCTGCAGTCCTTCTGCAGCAGCAGGAGACACGCCGCCTGCCATCTGTGGAGAGGCATGAGACACTTTTCGGGTACTGGACTTGAGCCCACTTTGTTACATTCGCGCAGCTTCCGAACGCCCCAGAGGTAGAGTGTCTGAGATGGCAAGTCCACAAGTAACCGCTGCACGTGTCCCGCGTGAGCCATAGATTCTGGTCACCAAAGGAGCACTCTCACGAAATCTTGGATGCCAGAGCTGACACCAAAGTGACCCTGTTCCCGAGGAAATGCTGTATGCTATGAGGGTGGACACCGCTCAGTCTGCCCTGTGCCTGAGGTCCCTGCTTCTGTGTAGCTTCAAGTCCAAGGCAGGCGCCTCTGCGAACGTCTGGTGGAAGAGCCTCTGAAGTGACGCAGCTTTTGCCTCTGCCACTGGGCTCAGGGTCGAAGATGTGAACGAAATTAGCGTCCCCGGTGGGAAGACCTGCTACAGAGTTGAATTCCCATACATTGCAGAGCTGGGCAACCAGCACGTGGGCCAGCAGCAAAGTGCATTGAAACGACTGGCATCGTATGGGCTTCAGAAGGAGCCCTTAGCGCCCCTCGTTGGAGCCAGCGAGCGTCCCGGGCACCACAGTCCTCCCATAGATAACAGTATGTTCTAGAACCTTGTCGTATGTTTCTCCTGCAGGCAAAGCAGCATGGTAGCCCCATGCTTCCATCCGGCCCACCTCATCACGGGCATTTGTGAGCTGGGGAGCGACTCGTTTCCCACGCCTCGGCGAAGGCTTACTTTGCAATGGACCTGAGGCCACAGTGCCAACAAGTGTGTGCGATGTTCCGTCCTGTGATCGGAAGCGATTTGGGTGAACACTGGACACCTCAAGCCTCCCTCTACGAGGACTTCCCGCACTCAAGGAACAAACACGAAGCCAGGATTTCTTGGTCGCACACCGCAGTGAACAAAGCCCGGGATTCCATGTAACAACGGCAGCCTGCAACTTGATTTGGGAAGGCTTTGTCCTCCCGTCCACCTGGGCACGCTTTGCCACACTCCACGTCCAAGAGGCATGGACAAAAGATACGACTGACGCTCACAGCCCTCTTCACCGCAGTCCTCCCTGCACTCGGAATGACCCGGAGTTTTCAAAGAGCCGTCGTGGGTGAAAGAAACGCTTTCAGGCCCATCTGTCTCCACAGGGCTTGGGATTGGAACTCTGCAAGGCTACCCTGGGATGTGCGTCAAACTGACTTCGGCAGCTTATTCCACTTACGTGGCTCAATGTCAACACAGCCTTGTAAGGGAGCTGAGGCAGCACACTGCCCCAGAACGTGTGGGACCAGAGACACTATGCGCTCGCCAGACCTGGGTCCCTTTCCCGGTCCACTGGAGGACAACTGCATACGAAATTTTGTTCACCCAGCCTGTCCGGTACACATCCCATTTCCCCTGTGAGGAACTCCGTTCCTGTGCAGTCTGAAAAGCTGTCCCTCCACGTACCCTTGAGAAACTCCGAGTGTAGTACTGCGTGACTGAACTCCTGTGTGGCGTGTTGAGAAAAGGCATCCAGGCCTTTCAGAGCCTGCTTTCGCAACCAGCTGGATGAGAGCTGGCCTATCCCGAAGAACTGCGGGTCTCCCATTTCTCTCCTCCAGCTCGTCTGTTGCACGTGCACATCCCGTCTAGGGCCAGACGGCCCGTGCATTGCACCCCAGGCTGCCTTTACTCCAAGTTGAATACGCAGCCCAGAGCTCGGGGCAGCATGGAGATGCCTCTGCCAAAGTGCTATTTCCCTATCCCCCAAACCCTTGGGTCTCTGCGTTGCACTCCATGGCAGCACTCCAAATCCAGAAAAGGGCAATGCTCGTAACGTACCTTTCATCAAACCGGAAAGGAATGTAACAGTTTCCCATAAACGGGACACATTTGCCAGGCCATCCGTAGGGTTTGCCCAAAGAGGTGGCTTCACGCACCCTGCCCCGCGCCGGGGCACGTGTCCGTGACCGGTGCGTGTGGCTTGCTTATGTCGAAGAAAGCACCAGGTGCATGACACTTTCACTGCGGGCCACTGCCGGCATTTCTATCAGCGGGCACCACGTTTCTAGCCTGTAGCCTGAAACAGACGTCTGCAGTCCTTCTGCAGCAGCAGGAGACACGCCGCCTGCCATCTGTGGAGAGGCATGAGACACTTTTCGGGTACTGGACTTGAGCCCACTTTGTTACATTCGCGCAGCTTCCGAACGCCCCAGAGGTAGAGTGTCTGAGATGGCAAGTCCGCAAGTAACCGCTGCACATGTCCCGCGTGAGCCATAGATTCTGGTCACCAAAGGAGCACTCTCACGAAATCTTGGATGCCAGAGCTGACACCAAAGTGACCCTGTTCCCGAGGAAATGCTATATGCTATGAGGGTGGACACCGCTCAGTCTGCCCTGTGCCTGAGGTCCCTGCTTCTGTGTAGCTTCAAGTCCAAGGCAGGCGCCTCTGCCAACGTCTGGTGGAAGAGCCTCTGAAGTGACGCAGCTTTTGCCTCTGCCACTGGGCTCAGGGTCGAAGATGTGAACGAAATTAGCGTCCCCGGTGGGAAGACCTGCTACAGAGTTGAATTCCCATACATTGCAGAGCTGGGCAACCAGCACGTGGGCCAGCAGCAAAGTGCATTGAAACGACTGGCATCGTATGGGCTTCAGAAGGAGCCCTTAGCGCCCCTCGTTGGAGCCAGCGAGCGTCCCGGGCACCACAGTCCTCCCATAGATAACAGTATGTTCTAGAACCTTGTCGTATGTTTCTCCTGCAGGCAAAGCAGCATGGTAGCCCCATGCTTCCATCCGGCCCACCTCATCACGGGCATTTGTGAGCTGGGGAGCGACTCGTTTCCCACGCCTCGGCGAAGGCTTACTTTGCAATGGACCTGAGGCCACAGTGCCAACAAGTGTGTGCGATGTTCCGTCCTGTGATCGGAAGCGATTTGGGTGAACACTGGACACCTCAAGCCTCCCTCTACGAGGACTTCCCGCACTCAAGGAACAAACACGAAGCCAGGATTTCTTGGTCGCACACCGCAGTGAACAAAGCCCGGGATTCCATGTAACAACGGCAGCCTGCAACTTGATTTGGGAAGGCTTTGTCCTCCCGTCCACCTGGGCACGCTTTGCCACACTCCACGTCCGAGAGGCATGGACAAAAGATACGACTGACGCTCACAGCCCTCTTCACCTCAGTCCTCCCTGCACTCGGAATGACCCGGAGTTTTCAAAGAGCCGTCGTGGGTGAAAGAAATGCTTTCAGGCCCATCTGTCTCCACAGGGCTTGGGATTGGAACTCTGCAAGGCTACCCTGGGATGTGCGTCAAACTGACTTCGGCAGCTTATTCCACTTACGTGGCTCAATGTCAACACAGCCTTGTAAGGGAGCTGAGGCAGCACACTGCCCCAGAACGTGTGGGACCAGAGACACTATGCGCTCGCCAGACCTGGGTCCCTTTCCCGGTCCACTGGAGGACAACTGCATACGAAATTTTGTTCACGCAGCCTGTCCGGTACACATCCCATTTCCCCTGTGAGGAACTCCGTTCCTGTGCAGTCTGAAAAGCTGTCCCTCCACGTACCCTTGAGAAACTCCGAGTGTAGTACTGCGTGACTGAACTCCTGTGTGGCGTGTTGAGAAAAGGCATCCAGGCCTTTCAGAGCCTGCTTTCGCAACCAGCTGGATGAGAGCTGGCCTATCCCGAAGAACTGCGGGTCTCCCATTTCTCTCCTCCAGCTCGTCTGTTGCACGTGCACATCCCGTCTAGGGCCAGACGGTCCGTGCATTGCACCCCAGGCTGCCTTTACTCCAAGTTGAATACGCAGCCCAGAGCTCGGGGCAGCATGGAGATGCCTCTGCCAAAGTGCTATTTCCCTATCCCCCAAACCCTTGGGTCTCTGCGTTGCACTCCATGGCAGCACTCCAAATCCAGAAAAGGGCAATGCTCGTAACGTACCTTTCATCAAACCGGAAAGGAATGTAACAGTTTCCCATAAACGGGACACATTTGCCAGGCCATCCGTAGGGTTTGCCCAAAGAGGTGGCTTCACGCACCCTGCCCCGCGCCGGGGCACGTGTCCGTGACCGGTGCGTGTGGCTTGCTTATGTCGAAGAAAGCACCAGGTGCATGACACTTTCACTGCGGGCCACTGCCGGCATTTCTATCAGCGGGCACCACGTTTCTAGCCTGTAGCCTGAAACAGACGTCTGCAGTCCTTCTGCAGCAGCAGGAGACACGCCGCCTGCCATCTGTGGAGAGGCATGAGACACTTTTCGGGTACTGGACTTGAGCCCACTTTGTTACATTCGCGCAGCTTCCGAACGCCCCAGAGGTAGAGTGTCTGAGATGGCAAGTCCGCAAGTAACCGCTGCACGTGTCCCGCGTGAGCCATAGATTCTGGTCACCAAAGGAGCACTCTCACGAAATCTTGGATGCCAGAGCTGACACCAAAGTGACCCTGTTCCCGAGGAAATGCTGTATGCTATGAGGGTGGACACCGCTCAGTCTGCCCTGTGCCTGAGGTCCCTGCTTCTGTGTAGCTTCAAGTCCAAGGCAGGCGCCTCTGCGAACGTCTGGTGGAAGAGCCTCTGAAGTGACGCAGCTTTTGCCTCTGCCACTGGGCTCAGGGTCGAAGATGTGAACGAAATTAGCGTCCCCGGTGGGAAGACCTGCTACAGAGTTGAATTCCCATACATTGCAGAGCTGGGCAACCAGCACGTGGGCCAGCAGCAAAGTGCATTGAAACGACTGGCATCGTATGGGCTTCAGAAGGAGCCCTTAGCGCCCCTCGTTGGAGCCAGCGAGCGTCCCGGGCACCACAGTCCTCCCATAGATAACAGTATGTTCTAGAACCTTGTCGTATGTTTCTCCTGCAGGCAAAGCAGCATGGTAGCCCCATGCTTCCATCCGGCCCACCTCATCACGGGCATTTGTGAGCTGGGGAGCGACTCGTTTCCCACGCCTCGGCGAAGGCTTACTTTGCAATGGACCTGAGGCCACAGTGCCAACAAGTGTGTGCGATGTTCCGTCCTGTGATCGGAAGCGATTTGGGTGAACACTGGACACCTCAAGCCTCCCTCTACGAGGACTTCCCGCACTCAAGGAACAAACACGAAGCCAGGATTTCTTGGTCGCACACCGCAGTGAACAAAGCCCGGGATTCCATGTAACAACGGCAGCCTGCAACTTGATTTGGGAAGGCTTTGTCCTCCCGTCCACCTGGGCACGCTTTGCCACACTCCACGTCCAAGAGGCATGGACAAAAGATACGACTGACGCTCACAGCCCTCTTCACCGCAGTCCTCCCTGCACTCGGAATGACCCGGAGTTTTCAAAGAGCCGTCGTGGGTGAAAGAAACGCTTTCAGGCCCATCTGTCTCCACAGGGCTTGGGATTGGAACTCTGCAAGGCTACCCTGGGATGTGCGTCAAACTGACTTCGGCAGCTTATTCCACTTACGTGGCTCAATGTCAACAGAGCCTTGTAAGGGAGCTGAGGCAGCACACTGCCCCAGAACGTGTGGGACCAGAGACACTATGCGCTCGCCAGACCTGGGTCCCTTTCCCGGTCCACTGGAGGACAACTGCATACGAAATTTTGTTCACCCAGCCTGTCCGGTACACATCCCATTTCCCCTGTGAGGAACTCCGTTCCTGTGCAGTCTGAAAAGCTGTCCCTCCACGTACCCTTGAGAAACTCCGAGTGTAGTACTGCGTGACTGAACTCCTGTGTGGCGTGTTGAGAAAAGGCATCCAGGCCTTTCAGAGCCTGCTTTCGCAACCAGCTGGATGAGAGCTGGCCTATCCCGAAGAACTGCGGGTCTCCCATTTCTCTCCTCCAGCTCGTCTGTTGCACGTGCACATCCCGTCTAGGGCCAGACGGCCCGTGCATTGCACCCCAGGCTGCCTTTACTCCAAGTTGAATACGCAGCCCAGAGCTCGGGGCAGCATGGAGATGCCTCTGCCAAAGTGCTATTTCCCTATCCCCCAAACCCTTGGGTCTCTGCGTTGCACTCCATGGCAGCACTCCAAATCCAGAAAAGGGCAATGCTCGTAACGTACCTTTCATCAAACCGGAAAGGAATATAACAGTTTCCCATAAACGGGACACATTTGCCAGGCCATCCGTAGGGTTTGCCCAAAGAGGTGGCTTCACGCACCCTGCCCCGCGCCGGGGCACGTGTCCGTGACCGGTGCGTGTGGCTTGCTTATGTCGAAGAAAGCACCAGGTGCATGACACTTTCACTGCGGGCCACTGCCGGCATTTCTATCAGCGGGCACCACGTTTCTAGCCTGTAGCCTGAAACAGACGTCTGCAGTCCTTCTGCAGCAGCAGGAGACACGCCGCCTGCCATCTGTGGAGAGGCATGAGACACTTTTCGGGTACTGGACTTGAGCCCACTTTGTTACATTCGCGCAGCTTCCGAACGCCCCAGAGGTAGAGTGTCTGAGATGGCAAGTCCGCAAGTAACCGCTGCACGTGTCCCGCGTGAGCCATAGATTCTGGTCACCAAAGGAGCACTCTCACGAAATCTTGGATGCCAGAGCTGACACCAAAGTGACCCTGTTCCCGAGGAAATGCTATATGCTATGAGGGTGGACACCGCTCAGTCTGCCCTGTGCCTGAGGTCCCTGCTTCTGTGTAGCTTCAAGTCCAAGGCAGGCGCCTCTGCGAACGTCTGGTGGAAGAGCCTCTGAAGTGACGCAGCTTTTGCCTCTGCCACTGGGCTCAGGGTCGAAGATGTGAACGAAATTAGCGTCCCCGGTGGGAAGACCTGCTACAGAGTTGAATTCCCATACATTGCAGAGCTGGGCAACCAGCACGTGGGCCAGCAGCAAAGTGCATTGAAACGACTGGCATCGTATGGGCTTCAGAAGGAGCCCTTAGCGCCCCTCGTTGGAGCCAGCGAGCGTCCCGGGCACCACAGTCCTCCCATAGATAACAGTATGTTCTAGAACCTTGTCGTATGTTTCTCCTGCAGGCAAAGCAGCATGGTAGCCCCATGCTTCCATCCGGCCCACCTCATCACGGGCATTTGTGAGCTGGGGAGCGACTCGTTTCCCACGCCTCGGCGAAGGCTTACTTTGCAATGGACCTGAGGCCACAGTGCCAACAAGTGTGTGCGATGTTCCGTCCTGTGATCGGAAGCGATTTGGGTGAACACTGGACACCTCAAGCCTCCCTCTACGAGGACTTCCCGCACTCAAGGAACAAACACGAAGCCAGGATTTCTTGGTCGCACACCGCAGTGAACAAAGCCCGGGATTCCATGTAACAACGGCAGCCTGCAACTTGATTTGGGAAGGCTTTGTCCTCCCGTCCACCTGGGCACGCTTTGCCACACTCCACGTCCGAGAGGCATGGACAAAAGATACGACTGACGCTCACAGCCCTCTTCACCGCAGTCCTCCCTGCACTCGGAATGACCCGGAGTTTTCAAAGAGCCGTCGTGGGTGAAAGAAACGCTTTCAGGCCCATCTGTCTCCACACGGCTTGGGATTGGAACTCTGCAAGGCTACCCTGGGATGTGCGTCAAACTGACTTCGGCAGCTTATTCCACTTACGTGGCTCAATGTCAACACAGCCTTGTAAGGGAGCTGAGGCAGCACACTGCCCCAGAACGTGTGGGACCAGAGACACTGTGCGCTCGCCAGACCTGGGTCCCTTTCCCGGTCCACTGGAGGACAACTGCATACGAAATTTTGTTCACCCAGCCTGTCCGGTACACATCCCATTTCCCCTGTGAGGAACTCCGTTCCTGTGCAGTCTGAAAAGCTGTCCCTCCACGTACCCTTGAGAAACTCCGAGTGTAGTACTGCGTGACTGAACTCCTGTGTGGCGTGTTGAGAAAAGGCATCCAGGCCTTTCAGAGCCTGCTTTCGCAACCAGCTGGATGAGAGCTGGCCTATCCCGAAGAACTGCGGGTCTCCCATTTCTCTCCTCCAGCTCGTCTGTTGCACGTGCACATCCCGTCTAGGGCCAGACGGCCCGTGCATTGCACCCCAGGCTGCCTTTACTCCAAGTTGAATACGCAGCCCAGAGCTCGGGGCAGCATGGAGATGCCTCTGCCAAAGTGCTATTTCCCTATCCCCCAAACCCTTGGGTCTCTGCGTTGCACTCCATGGCAGCACTCCAAATCCAGAAAAGGGCAATGCTCGTAACGTACCTTTCATCAAACCGGAAAGGAATGTAAGAGTTTCCCATAAACGGGACACATTTGCCAGGCCATCCGTAGGGTTTGCCCAAAGAGGTGGCTTCACGCACCCTGCCCCGCGCCGGGGCACGTGTCCGTGACCGGTGCGTGTGGCTTGCTTATGTCGAAGAAAGCACCAGGTGCATGACACTTTCACTGCGGGCCACTGCCGGCATTTCTATCAGCGGGCACCACGTTTCTAGCCTGTAGCCTGAAACAGACGTCTGCAGTCCTTCTGCAGCAGCAGGAGACACGCCGCCTGCCATCTGTGGAGAGGCATGAGACACTTTTCGGGTACTGGACTTGAGCCCACTTTGTTACATTCGCGCAGCTTCCGAACGCCCCAGAGGTAGAGTGTCTGAGATGGCAAGTCCGCAAGTAACCGCTGCACGTGTCCCGCGTGAGCCATAGATTCTGGTCACCAAAGGAGCACTCTCACGAAATCTTGGATGCCAGAGCTGACACCAAAGTGACCCTGTTCCCGAGGAAATGCTATATGCTATGAGGGTGGACACCGCTCAGTCTGCCCTGTGCCTGAGGTCCCTGCTTCTGTGTAGCTTCAAGTCCAAGGCAGGCGCCTCTGCGAACGTCTGGTGGAAGAGCCTCTGAAGTGACGCAGCTTTTGCCTCTGCCACTGGGCTCAGGGTCGAAGATGTGAACGAAATTAGCGTCCCCGGTGGGAAGACCTGCTACAGAGTTGAATTCCCATACATTGCAGAGCTGGGCAACCAGCACGTGGGCCAGCAGCAAAGTGCATTGAAACGACTGGCATCGTATGGGCTTCAGAAGGAGCCCTTAGCGCCCCTCGTTGGAGCCAGCGAGCGTCCCGGGCACCACAGTCCTCCCATAGATAACAGTATGTTCTAGAACCTTGTCGTATGTTTCTCCTGCAGGCAAAGCAGCATGGTAGCCCCATGCTTCCATCCGGCCCACCTCATCACGGGCATTTGTGAGCTGGGGAGCGACTCGTTTCCCACGCCTCGGCGAAGGCTTACTTTGCAATGGACCTGAGGCCACAGTGCCAACAAGTGTGTGCGATGTTCCGTCCTGTGATCGGAAGCGATTTGGGTGAACACTGGACACCTCAAGCCTCCCTCTACGAGGACTTCCCGCACTCAAGGAACAAACACGAAGCCAGGATTTCTTGGTCGCACACCGCAGTGAACAAAGCCCGGGATTCCATGTAACAACGGCAGCCTGCAACTTGATTTGGGAAGGCTTTGTCCTCCCGTCCACCTGGGCACGCTTTGCCACACTCCACGTCCGAGAGGCATGGACAAAAGATACGACTGACGCTCACAGCCCTCTTCACCGCAGTCCTCCCTGCACTCGGAATGACCCGGAGTTTTCAAAGAGCCGTCGTGGGTGAAAGAAACGCTTTCAGGCCCATCTGTCTCCACAGGGCTTGGGATTGGAACTCTGCAAGGCTACCCTGGGATGTGCGTCAAACTGACTTCGGCAGCTTATTCCACTTACGTGGCTCAATGTCAACACAGCCTTGTAAGGGAGCTGAGGCAGCACACTGCCCCAGAACGTGTGGGACCAGAGACACTATGCGCTCGCCAGACCTGGGTCCCTTTCCCGGTCCACTGGAGGACAACTGCATACGAAATTTTGTTCACCCAGCCTGTCCGGTACACATCCCATTTCCCCTGTGAGGAACTCCGTTCCTGTGCAGTCTGAAAAGCTGTCCCTCCACGTACCCTTGAGAAACTCCGAGTGTAGTACTGCGCAACTGAACTCCTGTGTGGCGTGTTGAGAAAAGGCATCCAGGCCTTTCAGAGCCTGCTTTCGCAACCAGCTGGATGAGAGCTGGCCTATCCCGAAGAACTGCGGGTCTCCCATTTCTCTCCTCCAGCTCGTCTGTTGCACGTGCACATCCCGTCTAGGGCCAGACGGTCCGTGCATTGCACCCCAGGCTGCCTTTACTCCAAGTTGAATACGCAGCCCAGAGCTCGGGGCAGCATGGAGATGCCTCTGCCAAAGTGCTATTTCCCTATCCCCCAAACCCTTGGGTCTCTGCGTTGCACTCCATGGCAGCACTCCAAATCCAGAAAAGGGCAATGCTCGTAACGTACCTTTCATCAAACCGGAAAGGAATGTAAGAGTTTCCCATAAACGGGACACATTTGCCAGGCCATCCGTAGGGTTTGCCCAAAGAGGTGGCTTCACGCACCCTGCCCCGCGCCGGGGCACGTGTCCGTGACCGGTGCGTGTGGCTTGCTTATGTCGAAGAAAGCACCAGGTGCATGACACTTTCACTGCGGGCCACTGCCGGCATTTCTATCAGCGGGCACCACGTTTCTAGCCTGTAGCCTGAAACAGACGTCTGCAGTCCTTCTGCAGCAGCAGGAGACACGCCGCCTGCCATCTGTGGAGAGGCATGAGACACTTTTCGGGTACTGGACTTGAGCCCACTTTGTTACATTCGCGCAGCTTCCGAACGCCCCAGAGGTAGAGTGTCTGAGATGGCAAGTCCGCAAGTAACCGCTGCACGTGTCCCGCGTGAGCCATAGATTCTGGTCACCAAAGGAGCACTCTCACGAAATCTTGGATGCCAGAGCTGACACCAAAGTGACCCTGTTCCCGAGGAAATGCTGTATGCTATGAGGGTGGACACCGCTCAGTCTGCCCTGTGCCTGAGGTCCCTGCTTCTGTGTAGCTTCAAGTCCAAGGCAGGCGCCTCTGCGAACGTCTGGTGGAAGAGCCTCTGAAGTGACGCAGCTTTTGCCTCTGCCACTGGGCTCAGGGTCGAAGATGTGAACGAAATTAGCGTCCCCGGTGGGAAGACCTGCTACAGAGTTGAATTCCCATACATTGCAGAGCTGGGCAACCAGCACGTGGGCCAGCAGCAAAGTGCATTGAAACGACTGGCATCGTATGGGCTTCAGAAGGAGCCCTTAGCGCCCCTCGTTGGAGCCAGCGAGCGTCCCGGGCACCACAGTCCTCCCATAGATAACAGTATGTTCTAGAACCTTGTCGTATGTTTCTCCTGCAGGCAAAGCAGCATGGTAGCCCCATGCTTCCATCCGGCCCACCTCATCACGGGCATTTGTGAGCTGGGGAGCGACTCGTTTCCCACGCCTCGGCGAAGGCTTACTTTGCAATGGACCTGAGGCCACAGTGCCAACAAGTGTGTGCGATGTTCCGTCCTGTGATCGGAAGCGATTTGGGTGAACACTGGACACCTCAAGCCTCCCTCTACGAGGACTTCCCGCACTCAAGGAACAAACACGAAGCCAGGATTTCTTGGTCGCACACCGCAGTGAACAAAGCCCGGGATTCCATGTAACAACGGCAGCCTGCAACTTGATTTGGGAAGGCTTTGTCCTCCCGTCCACCTGGGCACGCTTTGCCACACTCCACGTCCGAGAGGCATGGACAAAAGATACGACTGACGCTCACAGCCCTCTTCACCGCAGTCCTCCCTGCACTCGGAATGACCCGGAGTTTTCAAAGAGCCGTCGTGGGTGAAAGAAACGCTTTCAGGCCCATCTGTCTCCACAGGGCTTGGGATTGGAACTCTGCAAGGCTACCCTGGGATGTGCGTCAAACTGACTTCGGCAGCTTATTCCACTTACGTGGCTCAATGTCAACACAGCCTTGTAAGGGAGCTGAGGCAGCACACTGCCCCAGAACGTGTGGGACCAGAGACACTATGCGCTCGCCAGACCTGGGTCCCTTTCCCGGTCCACTGGAGGACAACTGCATACGAAATTTTGTTCACGCAGCCTGTCCGGTACACATCCCATTTCCCCTGTGAGGAACTCCGTTCCTGTGCAGTCTGAAAAGCTGTCCCTCCACGTACCCTTGAGAAACTCCGAGTGTAGTACTGCGTGACTGAACTCCTGTGTGGCGTGTTGAGAAAAGGCATCCAGGCCTTTCAGAGCCTGCTTTCGCAACCAGCTGGATGAGAGCTGGCCTATCCCGAAGAACTGCGGGTCTCCCATTTCTCTCCTCCAGCTCGTCTGTTGCACGTGCACATCCCGTCTAGGGCCAGACGGTCCGTGCATTGCACCCCAGGCTGCCTTTACTCCAAGTTGAATACGCAGCCCAGAGCTCGGGGCAGCATGGAGATGCCTCTGCCAAAGAGCTATTTCCCTATCCCCCAAACCCTTGGGTCTCTGCGTTGCACTCCATGGCAGCACTCCAAATCCAGAAAAGGGCAATGCTCGTAACGTACCTTTCATCAAACCGGAAAGGAATATAACAGTTTCCCATAAACGGGACACATTTGCCAGGCCATCCGTAGGGTTTGCCCAAAGAGGTGGCTTCACGCACCCTGCCCCGCGCCGGGGCACGTGTCCGTGACCGGTGCGTGTGGCTTGCTTATGTCGAAGAAAGCACCAGGTGCATGACACTTTCACTGCGGGCCACTGCCGGCATTTCTATCAGCGGGCACCACGTTTCTAGCCTGTAGCCTGAAACAGACGTCTGCAGTCCTTCTGCAGCAGCAGGAGACACGCCGCCTGCCATCTGTGGAGAGGCATGAGACACTTTTCGGGTACTGGACTTGAGCCCACTTTGTTACATTCGCGCAGCTTCCGAACGCCCCAGAGGTAGAGTGTCTGAGATGGCAAGTCCGCAAGTAACCGCTGCACGTGTCCCGCGTGAGCCATAGATTCTGGTCACCAAAGGAGCACTCTCACGAAATCTTGGATGCCAGAGCTGACACCAAAGTGACCCTGTTCCCGAGGAAATGCTATATGCTATGAGGGTGGACACCGCTCAGTCTGCCCTGTGCCTGAGGTCCCTGCTTCTGTGTAGCTTCAAGTCCAAGGCAGGCGCCTCTGCGAACGTCTGGTGGAAGAGCCTCTGAAGTGACGCAGCTTTTGCCTCTGCCACTGGGCTCAGGGTCGAAGATGTGAACGAAATTAGCGTCCCCGGTGGGAAGACCTGCTACAGAGTTGAATTCCCATACATTGCAGAGCTGGGCAACCAGCACGTGGGCCAGCAGCAAAGTGCATTGAAACGACTGGCATCGTATGGGCTTCAGAAGGAGCCCTTAGCGCCCCTCGTTGGAGCCAGCGAGCGTCCCGGGCACCACAGTCCTCCCATAGATAACAGTATGTTCTAGAACCTTGTCGTATGTTTCTCCTGCAGGCAAAGCAGCATGGTAGCCCCATGCTTCCATCCGGCCCACCTCATCACGGGCATTTGTGAGCTGGGGAGCGACTCGTTTCCCACGCCTCGGCGAAGGCTTACTTTGCAATGGACCTGAGGCCACAGTGCCAACAAGTGTGTGCGATGTTCCGTCCTGTGATCGGAAGCGATTTGGGTGAACACTGGACACCTCAAGCCTCCCTCTACGAGGACTTCCCGCACTCAAGGAACAAACACGAAGCCAGGATTTCTTGGTCGCACACCGCAGTGAACAAAGCCCGGGATTCCATGTAACAACAGCAGCCTGCAACTTGATTTGGGAAGGCTTTGTCCTCCCGTCCACCTGGGCACGCTTTGCCACACTCCACGTCCAAGAGGCATGGACAAAAGATACGACTGACGCTCACAGCCCTCTTCACCGCAGTCCTCCCTGCACTCGGAATGACCCGGAGTTTTCAAAGAGCCGTCGTGGGTGAAAGAAACGCTTTCAGGCCCATCTGTCTCCACAGGGCTTGGGATTGGAACTCTGCAAGGCTACCCTGGGATGTGCGTCAAACTGACTTCGGCAGCTTATTCCACTTACGTGGCTCAATGTCAACACAGCCTTGTAAGGGAGCTGAGGCAGCACACTGCCCCAGAACGTGTGGGACCAGAGACACTATGCGCTCGCCAGACCTGGGTCCCTTTCCCGGTCCACTGGAGGACAACTGCATACGAAATTTTGTTCACCCAGCCTGTCCGGTACACATCCCATTTCCCCTGTGAGGAACTCCGTTCCTGTGCAGTCTGAAAAGCTGTCCCTCCACGTACCCTTGAGAAACTCCGAGTGTAGTACTGCGCGACTGAACTCCTGTGTGGCGTGTTGAGAAAAGGCATCCAGGCCTTTCAGAGCCTGCTTTCGCAACCAGCTGGATGAGAGCTGGCCTATCCCGAAGAACTGCGGGTCTCCCATTTCTCTCCTCCAGCTCGTCTGTTGCACGTGCACATCCCGTCTAGGGCCAGACGGTCCGTGCATTGCACCCCAGGCTGCCTTTACTCCAAGTTGAATACGCAGCCCAGAGCTCGGGGCAGCATGGAGATGCCTCTGCCAAAGTGCTATTTCCCTATCCCCCAAACCCTTGGGTCTCTGCGTTGCACTCCATGGCAGCACTCCAAATCCAGAAAAGGGCAATGCTCGTAACGTACCTTTCATCAAACCGGAAAGGAATGTAAGAGTTTCCCATAAACGGGACACATTTGCCAGGCCATCCGTAGGGTTTGCCCAAAGAGGTGGCTTCACGCACCCTGCCCCGCGCCGGGGCACGTGTCCGTGACCGGTGCGTGTGGCTTGCTTATGTCGAAGAAAGCACCAGGTGCATGACACTTTCACTGCGGGCCACTGCCGGCATTTCTATCAGCGGGCACCACGTTTCTAGCCTGTAGCCTGAAACAGACGTCTGCAGTCCTTCTGCAGCAGCAGGAGACACGCCGCCTGCCATCTGTGGAGAGGCATGAGACACTTTTCGGGTACTGGACTTGAGCCCACTTTGTTACATTCGCGCAGCTTCCGAACGCCCCAGAGGTAGAGTGTCTGAGATGGCAAGTCCGCAAGTAACCGCTGCACGTGTCCCGCGTGAGCCATAGATTCTGGTCACCAAAGGAGCACTCTCACGAAATCTTGGATGCCAGAGCTGACACCAAAGTGACCCTGTTCCCGAGGAAATGCTATATGCTATGAGGGTGGACACCGCTCAGTCTGCCCTGTGCCTGAGGTCCCTGCTTCTGTGTAGCTTCAAGTCCAAGGCAGGCGCCTCTGCGAACGTCTGGTGGAAGAGCCTCTGAAGTGACGCAGCTTTTGCCTCTGCCACTGGGCTCAGGGTCGAAGATGTGAACGAAATTAGCGTCCCCGGTGGGAAGACCTGCTACAGATTGGAATTCCCATACATTGCAGAGCTGGGCAACCAGCACGTGGGCCAGCAGCAAAGTGCATTGAAACGACTGGCATCGTATGGGCTTCAGAAGGAGCCCTTAGCGCCCCTCGTTGGAGCCAGCGAGCGTCCCGGGCACCACAGTCCTCCCATAGATAACAGTATGTTCTAGAACCTTGTCGTATGTTTCTCCTGCAGGCAAAGCAGCATGGTAGCCCCATGCTTCCATCCGGCCCACCTCATCACGGGCATTTGTGAGCTGGGGAGCGACTCGTTTCCCACGCCTCGGCGAAGGCTTACTTTGCAATGGACCTGAGGCCACAGTGCCAACAAGTGTGTGCGATGTTCCGTCCTGTGATCTGAAGCGATTTGGGTGAACACTGGACACCTCAAGCCTCCCTCTACGAGGACTTCCCGCACTCAAGGAACAAACACGAAGCCAGGATTTCTTGGTCGCACACCGCAGTGAACAAAGCCCGGGATTCCATGTAACAACGGCAGCCTGCAACTTGATTTGGGAAGGCTTTGTCCTCCCGTCCACCTGGGCACGCTTTGCCACACTCCACGTCCAAGAGGCATGGACAAAAGATACGACTGACGCTCACAGCCCTCTTCACCGCAGTCCTCCCTGCACTCGGAATGACCCGGAGTTTTCAAAGAGCCGTCGTGGGTGAAAGAAACGCTTTCAGGCCCATCTGTCTCCACAGGGCTTGGGATTGGAACTCTGCAAGGCTACCCTGGGATGTGCGTCAAACTGACTTCGGCAGCTTATTCCACTTACGTGGCTCAATGTCAACACAGCCTTGTAAGGGAGCTGAGGCAGCACACTGCCCCAGAACGTGTGGGACCAGAGACACTATGCGCTCGCCAGACCTGGGTCCCTTTCCCGGTCCACTGGAGGACAACTGCATACGAAATTTTGTTCACCCAGCCTGTCCGGTACACATCCCATTTCCCCTGTGAGGAACTCCGTTCCTGTGCAGTCTGAAAAGCTGTCCCTCCACGTACCCTTGAGAAACTCCGAGTGTAGTACTGCGTGACTGAACTCCTGTGTGGCGTGTTGAGAAAAGGCATCCAGGCCTTTCAGAGCCTGCTTTCGCAACCAGCTGGATGAGAGCTGGCCTATCCCGAAGAACTGCGGGTCTCCCATTTCTCTCCTCCAGCTCGTCTGTTGCACGTGCACATCCCGTCTAGGGCCAGACGGCCCGTGCATTGCACCCCAGGCTGCCTTTACTCCAAGTTGAATACGCAGCCCAGAGCTCGGGGCAGCATGGAGATGCCTCTGCCAAAGTGCTATTTCCCTATCCCCCAAACCCTTGGGTCTCTGCGTTGCACTCCATGGCAGCACTCCAAATCCAGAAAAGGGCAATGCTCGTAACGTACCTTTCATCAAACCGGAAAGGAATGTAAGAGTTTCCCATAAACGGGACACATTTGCCAGGCCATCCGTAGGGTTTGCCCAAAGAGGTGGCTTCACGCACCCTGCCCCGCGCCGGGGCACGTGTCCGTGACCGGTGCGTGTGGCTTGCTTATGTCGAAGAAAGCACCAGGTGCATGACACTTTCACTGCGGGCCACTGCCGGCATTTCTATCAGCGGGCACCACGTTTCTAGCCTGTAGCCTGAAACAGACGTCTGCAGTCCTTCTGCAGCAGCAGGAGACACGCCGCCTGCCATCTGTGGAGAGGCATGAGACACTTTTCGGGTACTGGACTTGAGCCCACTTTGTTACATTCGCGCAGCTTCCGAACGCCCCAGAGGTAGAGTGTCTGAGATGGCAAGTCCGCAAGTAACCGCTGCACGTGTCCCGCGTGAGCCATAGATTCTGGTCACCAAAGGAGCACTCTCACGAAATCTTGGATGCCAGAGCTGACACCAAAGTGACCCTGTTCCCGAGGAAATGCTATATGCTATGAGGGTGGACACCGCTCAGTCTGCCCTGTGCCTGAGGTCCCTGCTTCTGTGTAGCTTCAAGTCCAAGGCAGGCGCCTCTGCGAACGTCTGGTGGAAGAGCCTCTGAAGTGACGCAGCTTTTGCCTCTGCCACTGGGCTCAGGGTCGAAGATGTGAACGAAATTAGCGTCCCCGGTGGGAAGACCTGCTACAGAGTTGAATTCCCATACATTGCAGAGCTGGGCAACCAGCACGTGGGCCAGCAGCAAAGTGCATTGAAACGACTGGCATCGTATGGGCTTCAGAAGGAGCCCTTAGCGCCCCTCGTTGGAGCCAGCGAGCGTCCCGGGCACCACAGTCCTCCCATAGATAACAGTATGTTCTAGAACCTTGTCGTATGTTTCTCCTGCAGGCAAAGCAGCATGGTAGCCCCATGCTTCCATCCGGCCCACCTCATCACGGGCATTTGTGAGCTGGGGAGCGACTCGTTTCCCACGCCTCGGCGAAGGCTTACTTTGCAATGGACCTGAGGCCACAGTGCCAACAAGTGTGTGCGATGTTCCGTCCTGTGATCGGAAGCGATTTGGGTGAACACTGGACACCTCAAGCCTCCCTCTACGAGGACTTCCCGCACTCAAGGAACAAACACGAAGCCAGGATTTCTTGGTCGCACACCGCAGTGAACAAAGCCCGGGATTCCATGTAACAACGGCAGCCTGCAACTTGATTTGGGAAGGCTTTGTCCTCCCGTCCACCTGGGCACGCTTTGCCACACTCCACGTCCAAGAGGCATGGACAAAAGATACGACTGACGCTCACAGCCCTCTTCACCGCAGTCCTCCCTGCACTCGGAATGACCCGGAGTTTTCAAAGAGCCGTCGTGGGTGAAAGAAACGCTTTCAGGCCCATCTGTCTCCACAGGGCTTGGGATTGGAACTCTGCAAGGCTACCCTGGGATGTGCGTCAAACTGACTTCGGCAGCTTATTCCACTTACGTGGCTCAATGTCAACACAGCCTTGTAAGGGAGCTGAGGCAGCACACTGCCCCAGAACGTGTGGGACCAGAGACACTATGCGCTCGCCAGACCTGGGTCCCTTTCCCGGTCCACTGGAGGACAACTGCATACGAAATTTTGTTCACCCAGCCTGTCCGGTACACATCCCATTTCCCCTGTGAGGAACTCCGTTCCTGTGCAGTCTGAAAAGCTGTCGCTCCACGTACCCTTGAGAAACTCCGAGTGTAGTACTGCGCGACTGAACTCCTGTGTGGCGTGTTGAGAAAAGGCATCCAGGCCTTTCAGAGCCTGCTTTCGCAACCAGCTGGATGAGAGCTGGCCTATCCCGAAGAACTGCGGGTCTCCCATTTCTCTCCTCCAGCTCGTCTGTTGCACGTGCACATCCCGTCTAGGGCCAGACGGTCCGTGCATTGCACCCCAGGCTGCCTTTACTCCAAGTTGAATACGCAGCCCAGAGCTCGGGGCAGCATGGAGATGCCTCTGCCAAAGTGCTATTTCCCTATCCCCCAAACCCTTGGGTCTCTGCGTTGCACTCCATGGCAGCACTCCAAATCCAGAAAAGGGCAATGCTCGTAACGTACCTTTCATCAAACCGGAAAGGAATGTAAGAGTTTCCCATAAACGGGACACATTTGCCAGGCCATCCGTAGGGTTTGCCCAAAGAGGTGGCTTCACGCACCCTGCCCCGCGCCGGGGCACGTGTCCGTGACCGGTGCGTGTGGCTTGCTTATGTCGAAGAAAGCACCAGGTGCATGACACTTTCACTGCGGGCCACTGCCGGCATTTCTATCAGCGGGCACCACGTTTCTAGCCTGTAGCCTGAAACAGACGTCTGCAGTCCTTCTGCAGCAGCAGGAGACACGCCGCCTGCCATCTGTGGAGAGGCATGAGACACTTTTCGGGTACTGGACTTGAGCCCACTTTGTTACATTCGCGCAGCTTCCGAACGCCCCAGAGGTAGAGTGTCTGAGATGGCAAGTCCGCAAGTAACCGCTGCACGTGTCCCGCGTGAGCCATAGATTCTGGTCACCAAAGGAGCACTCTCACGAAATCTTGGATGCCAGAGCTGACACCAAAGTGACCCTGTTCCCGAGGAAATGCTATATGCTATGAGGGTGGACACCGCTCAGTCTGCCCTGTGCCTGAGGTCCCTGCTTCTGTGTAGCTTCAAGTCCAAGGCAGGCGCCTCTGCCAACGTCTGGTGGAAGAGCCTCTGAAGTGACGCAGCTTTTGCCTCTGCCACTGGGCTCAGGGTCGAAGATGTGAACGAAATTAGCGTCCCCGGTGGGAAGACCTGCTACAGAGTTGAATTCCCATACATTGCAGAGCTGGGCAACCAGCACGTGGGCCAGCAGCAAAGTGCATTGAAACGACTGGCATCGTATGGGCTTCAGAAGGAGCCCTTAGCGCCCCTCGTTGGAGCCAGCGAGCGTCCCGGGCACCACAGTCCTCCCATAGATAACAGTATGTTCTAGAACCTTGTCGTATGTTTCTCCTGCAGGCAAAGCAGCATGGTAGCCCCATGCTTCCATCCGGCCCACCTCATCACGGGCATTTGTGAGCTGGGGAGCGACTCGTTTCCCACGCCTCGGCGAAGGCTTACTTTGCAATGGACCTGAGGCCACAGTGCCAACAAGTGTGTGCGATGTTCCGTCCTGTGATCGGAAGCGATTTGGGTGAACACTGGACACCTCAAGCCTCCCTCTACGAGGACTTCCCGCACTCAAGGAACAAACACGAAGCCAGGATTTCTTGGTCGCACACCGCAGTGAACAAAGCCCGGGATTCCATGTAACAACGGCAGCCTGCAACTTGATTTGGGAAGGCTTTGTCCTCCCGTCCACCTGGGCACGCTTTGCCACACTCCACGTCCAAGAGGCATGGACAAAAGATACGACTGACGCTCACAGCCCTCTTCACCGCAGTCCTCCCTGCACTCGGAATGACCCGGAATTTTCAAAGAGCCGTCGTGGGTGAAAGAAACGCTTTCAGGCCCATCTGTCTCCACAGGGCTTGGGATTGGAACTCTGCAAGGCTACCCTGGGATGTGCGTCAAACTGACTTCGGCAGCTTATTCCACTTACGTGGCTCAATGTCAACACAGCCTTGTAAGGGAGCTGAGGCAGCACACTGCCCCAGAACGTGTGGGACCAGAGACACTGTGCGCTCGCCAGACCTGGGTCCCTTTCCCGGTCCACTGGAGGACAACTGCATACGAAATTTTGTTCACCCAGCCTGTCCGGTACACATCCCATTTCCCCTGTGAGGAACTCCGTTCCTGTGCAGTCTGAAAAGCTGTCGCTCCACGTACCCTTGAGAAACTCCGAGTGTAGTACTGCGCGACTGAACTCCTGTGTGGCGTGTTGAGAAAAGGCATCCAGGCCTTTCAGAGCCTGCTTTCGCAACCAGCTGGATGAGAGCTGGCCTATCCCGAAGAACTGCGGGTCTCCCATTTCTCTCCTCCAGCTCGTCTGTTGCACGTGCACATCCCGTCTAGGGCCAGACGGTCCGTGCATTGCACCCCAGGCTGCCTTTACTCCAAGTTGAATACGCAGCCCAGAGCTCGGGGCAGCATGGAGATGCCTCTGCCAAAGAGCTATTTCCCTATCCCCCAAACCCTTGGGTCTCTGCGTTGCACTCCATGGCAGCACTCCAAATCCAGAAAAGGGCAATGCTCGTAACGTACCTTTCATCAAACCGGAAAGGAATGTAAGAGTTTCCCATAAACGGGACACATTTGCCAGGCCATCCGTAGGGTTTGCCCAAAGAGGTGGCTTCACGCACCCTGCCCCGCGCCGGGGCACGTGTCCGTGACCGGTGCGTGTGGCTTGCTTATGTCGAAGAAAGCACCAGGTGCATGACACTTTCACTGCGGGCCACTGCCGGCATTTCTATCAGCGGGCACCACGTTTCTAGCCTGTAGCCTGAAACAGACGTCTGCAGTCCTTCTGCAGCAGCAGGAGACACGCCGCCTGCCATCTGTGGAGAGGCATGAGACACTTTTCGGGTACTGGACTTGAGCCCACTTTGTTACATTCGCGCAGCTTCCGAACGCCCCAGAGGTAGAGTGTCTGAGATGGCAAGTCCGCAAGTAACCGCTGCACGTGTCCCGCGTGAGCCATAGATTCTGGTCACCAAAGGAGCACTCTCACGAAATCTTGGATGCCAGAGCTGACACCAAAGTGACCCTGTTCCCGAGGAAATGCTATATGCTATGAGGGTGGACACCGCTCAGTCTGCCCTGTGCCTGAGGTCCCTGCTTCTGTGTAGCTTCAAGTCCAAGGCAGGCGCCTCTGCCAACGTCTGGTGGAAGAGCCTCTGAAGTGACGCAGCTTTTGCCTCTGCCACTGGGCTCAGGGTCGAAGATGTGAACGAAATTAGCGTCCCCGGTGGGAAGACCTGCTACAGAGTTGAATTCCCATACATTGCAGAGCTGGGCAACCAGCACGTGGGCCAGCAGCAAAGTGCATTGAAACGACTGGCATCGTATGGGCTTCAGAAGGAGCCCTTAGCGCCCCTCGTTGGAGCCAGCGAGCGTCCCGGGCACCACAGTCCTCCCATAGATAACAGTATGTTCTAGAACCTTGTCGTATGTTTCTCCTGCAGGCAAAGCAGCATGGTAGCCCCATGCTTCCATCCGGCCCACCTCATCACGGGCATTTGTGAGCTGGGGAGCGACTCGTTTCCCACGCCTCGGCGAAGGCTTACTTTGCAATGGACCTGAGGCCACAGTGCCAACAAGTGTGTGCGATGTTCCGTCCTGTGATCGGAAGCGGTTTGGGTGAACACTGGACACCTCAAGCCTCCCTCTACGAGTTCTTCCCGCACTCAAGGAACAAACACGAAGCCAGGATTTCTTGGTCGCACACCGCAGTGAACAAAGCCCGGGATTCCATGTAACAACGGCAGCCTGCAACTTGATTTGGGAAGGCTTTGTCCTCCCGTCCACCTGGGCACGCTTTGCCACACTCCACGTCCAAGAGGCATGGACAAAAGATACGACTGACGCTCACAGCCCTCTTCACCGCAGTCCTCCCTGCACTCGGAATGACCCGGAGTTTTCAAAGAGCCGTCGTGGGTGAAAGAAACGCTTTCAGGCCCATCTGTCTCCACAGGGCTTGGGATTGGAACTCTGCAAGGCTACCCTGGGATGTGCGTCAAACTGACTTCGGCAGCTTATTCCACTTACGTGGCTCAATGTCAACACAGCCTTGTAAGGGAGCTGAGGCAGCACACTGCCCCAGAACGTGTGGGACCAGAGACACTATGCGCTCGCCAGACCTGGGTCCCTTTCCCGGTCCACTGGAGGACAACTGCATACGAAATTTTGTTCACCCAGCCTGTCCGGTACACATCCCATTTCCCCTGTGAGGAACTCCGTTCCTGTGCAGTCTGAAAAGCTGTCCCTCCACGTACCCTTGAGAAACTCCGAGTGTAGTACTGCGCGACTGAACTCCTGTGTGGCGTGTTGAGAAAAGGCATCCAGGCCTTTCAGAGCCTGCTTTCGCAACCAGCTGGATGAGAGCTGGCCTATCCCGAAGAACTGCGGGTCTCCCATTTCTCTCCTCCAGCTCGTCTGTTGCACGTGCACATCCCGTCTAGGGCCAGACGGTCCGTGCATTGCACCCCAGGCTGCCTTTACTCCAAGTTGAATACGCAGCCCAGAGCTCGGGGCAGCATGGAGATGCCTCTGCCAAAGAGCTATTTCCCTATCCCCCAAACCCTTGGGTCTCTGCGTTGCACTCCATGGCAGCACTCCAAATCCAGAAAAGGGCAATGCTCGTAACGTACCTTTCATCAAACCGGAAAGGAATGTAAGAGTTTCCCATAAACGGGACACATTTGCCAGGCCATCCGTAGGGTTTGCCCAAAGAGGTGGCTTCACGCACCCTGCCCCGCGCCGGGGCACGTGTCCGTGACCGGTGCGTGTGGCTTGCTTATGTCGAAGAAAGCACCAGGTGCATGACACTTTCACTGCGGGCCACTGCCGGCATTTCTATCAGCGGGCACCACGTTTCTAGCCTGTAGCCTGAAACAGACGTCTGCAGTCCTTCTGCAGCAGCAGGAGACACGCCGCCTGCCATCTGTGGAGAGGCATGAGACACTTTTCGGGTACTGGACTTGAGCCCACTTTGTTACATTCGCGCAGCTTCCGAACGCCCCAGAGGTAGAGTGTCTGAGATGGCAAGTCCGCAAGTAACCGCTGCACGTGTCCCGCGTGAGCCATAGATTCTGGTCACCAAAGGAGCACTCTCACGAAATCTTGGATGCCAGAGCTGACACCAAAGTGACCCTGTTCCCGAGGAAATGCTATATGCTATGAGGGTGGACACCGCTCAGTCTGCCCTGTGCCTGAGGTCCCTGCTTCTGTGTAGCTTCAAGTCCAAGGCAGGCGCCTCTGCCAACGTCTGGTGGAAGAGCCTCTGAAGTGACGCAGCTTTTGCCTCTGCCACTGGGCTCAGGGTCGAAGATGTGAATGAAATTAGCATCCCCGGTGGGAAGACCTGCTACAGAGTTGAATTCCCATACATTGCAGAGCTGGGCAACCAGCACGTGGGCCAGCAGCAAAGTGCATTGAAACGACTGGCATCGTATGGGCTTCAGAAGGAGCCCTTAGCGCCCCTCGTTGGAGCCAGCGAGCGTCCCGGGCACCACAGTCCTCCCATAGATAACAGTATGTTCTAGAACCTTGTCGTATGTTTCTCCTGCAGGCAAAGCAGCATGGTAGCCCCATGCTTCCATCCGGCCCACCTCATCACGGGCATTTGTGAGCTGGGGAGCGACTCGTTTCCCACGCCTCGGCGAAGGCTTACTTTGCAATGGACCTGAGGCCACAGTGCCAACAAGTGTGTGCGATGTTCCGTCCTGTGATCGGAAGCGGTTTGGGTGAACACTGGACACCTCAAGCCTCCCTCTACGAGGACTTCCCGCACTCAAGGAACAAACACGAAGCCAGGATTTCTTGGTCGCACACCGCAGTGAACAAAGCCCGGGATTCCATGTAACAACGGCAGCCTGCAACTTGATTTGGGAAGGCTTTGTCCTCCCGTCCACCTGGGCACGCTTTGCCACACTCCACGTCCAAGAGGCATGGACAAAAGATACGACTGACGCTCACAGCCCTCTTCACCGCAGTCCTCCCTGCACTCGGAATGACCCGGAGTTTTCAAAGAGCCGTCGTGGGTGAAAGAAACGCTTTCAGGCCCATCTGTCTCCACAGGGCTTGGGATTGGAACTCTGCAAGGCTACCCTGGGATGTGCGTCAAACTGACTTCGGCAGCTTATTCCACTTACGTGGCTCAATGTCAACACAGCCTTGTAAGGGAGCTGAGGCAGCACACTGCCCCAGAACGTGTGGGACCAGAGACACTATGCGCTCGCCAGACCTGGGTCCCTTTCCCGGTCCACTGGAGGACAACTGCATACGAAATTTTGTTCACCCAGCCTGTCCGGTACACATCCCATTTCCCCTGTGAGGAACTCCGTTCCTGTGCAGTCTGAAAAGCTGTCCCTCCACGTACCCTTGAGAAACTCCGAGTGTAGTACTGCGCGACTGAACTCCTGTGTGGCGTGTTGAGAAAAGGCATCCAGGCCTTTCAGAGCCTGCTTTCGCAACCAGCTGGATGAGAGCTGGCCTATCCCGAAGAACTGCGGGTCTCCCATTTCTCTCCTCCAGCTCGTCTGTTGCACGTGCACATCCCGTCTAGGGCCAGACGGTCCGTGCATTGCACCCCAGGCTGCCTTTACTCCAAGTTGAATACGCAGCCCAGAGCTCGGGGCAGCATGGAGATGCCTCTGCCAAAGAGCTATTTCCCTATCCCCCAAACCCTTGGGTCTCTGCGTTGCACTCCATGGCAGCACTCCAAATCCAGAAAAGGGCAATGCTCGTAACGTACCTTTCATCAAACCGGAAAGGAATGTAAGAGTTTCCCATAAACGGGACACATTTGCCAGGCCATCCGTAGGGTTTGCCCAAAGAGGTGGCTTCACGCACCCTGCCCCGCGCCGGGGCACGTGTCCGTGACCGGTGCGTGTGGCTTGCTTATGTCGAAGAAAGCACCAGGTGCATGACACTTTCACTGCGGGCCACTGCCGGCATTTCTATCAGCGGGCACCACGTTTCTAGCCTGTAGCCTGAAACAGACGTCTGCAGTCCTTCTGCAGCAGCAGGAGACACGCCGCCTGCCATCTGTGGAGAGGCATGAGACACTTTTCGGGTACTGGACTTGAGCCCACTTTGTTACATTCGCGCAGCTTCCGAACGCCCCAGAGGTAGAGTGTCTGAGATGGCAAGTCCGCAAGTAACCGCTGCACGTGTCCCGCGTGAGCCATAGATTCTGGTCACCAAAGGAGCACTCTCACGAAATCTTGGATGCCAGAGCTGACACCAAAGTGACCCTGTTCCCGAGGAAATGCTATATGCTATGAGGGTGGACACCGCTCAGTCTGCCCTGTGCCTGAGGTCCCTGCTTCTGTGTAGCTTCAAGTCCAAGGCAGGCGCCTCTGCCAACGTCTGGTGGAAGAGCCTCTGAAGTGACGCAGCTTTTGCCTCTGCCACTGGGCTCAGGGTCGAAGATGTGAACGAAATTAGCGTCCCCGGTGGGAAGACCTGCTACAGAGTTGAATTCCCATACATTGCAGAGCTGGGCAACCAGCACGTGGGCCAGCAGCAAAGTGCATTGAAACGACTGGCATCGTATGGGCTTCAGAAGGAGCCCTTAGCGCCCCTCGTTGGAGCCAGCGAGCGTCCCGGGCACCACAGTCCTCCCATAGATAACAGTATGTTCTAGAACCTTGTCGTATGTTTCTCCTGCAGGCAAAGCAGCATGGTAGCCCCATGCTTCCATCCGGC
This sequence comes from Lagenorhynchus albirostris, assembly GCF_949774975.1. NCBI lineage: Eukaryota > Metazoa > Chordata > Mammalia > Artiodactyla > Delphinidae > Lagenorhynchus > Lagenorhynchus albirostris. The sequence goes on along the minus strand of NC_083116.1, from coordinate 81,562,366 downwards.
CCACCTCATCACGGGCATTTGTGAGCTGGGGAGCGACTCGTTTCCCACGCCTCGGCGAAGGCTTACTTTGCAATGGACCTGAGGCCACAGTGCCAACAAGTGTGTGCGATGTTCCGTCCTGTGATCGGAAGCGGTTTGGGTGAACACTGGACACCTCAAGCCTCCCTCTACGAGTTCTTCCCGCACTCAAGGAACAAACACGAAGCCAGGATTTCTTGGTCGCACACCGCAGTGAACAAAGCCCGGGATTCCATGTAACAACGGCAGCCTGCAACTTGATTTGGGAAGGCTTTGTCCTCCCGTCCACCTGGGCACGCTTTGCCACACTCCACGTCCAAGAGGCATGGACAAAAGATACGACTGACGCTCACAGCCCTCTTCACCGCAGTCCTCCCTGCACTCGGAATGACCCGGAGTTTTCAAAGAGCCGTCGTGGGTGAAAGAAACGCTTTCAGGCCCATCTGTCTCCACAGGGCTTGGGATTGGAACTCTGCAAGGCTACCCTGGGATGTGCGTCAAACTGACTTCGGCAGCTTATTCCACTTACGTGGCTCAATGTCAACACAGCCTTGTAAGGGAGCTGAGGCAGCACACTGCCCCAGAACGTGTGGGACCAGAGACACTATGCGCTCGCCAGACCTGGGTCCCTTTCCCGGTCCACTGGAGGACAACTGCATACGAAATTTTGTTCACCCAGCCTGTCCGGTACACATCCCATTTCCCCTGTGAGGAACTCCGTTCCTGTGCAGTCTGAAAAGCTGTCCCTCCACGTACCCTTGAGAAACTCCGAGTGTAGTACTGCGCGACTGAACTCCTGTGTGGCGTGTTGAGAAAAGGCATCCAGGCCTTTCAGAGCCTGCTTTCGCAACCAGCTGGATGAGAGCTGGCCTATCCCAAAGAACTGCGGGTCTCCCATTTCTCTCCTCCAGCTCGTCTGTTGCACGTGCACATCCCGTCTAGGGCCAGACGGTCCGTGCATTGCACCCCAGGCTGCCTTTACTCCAAGTTGAATACGCAGCCCAGAGCTCGGGGCAGCATGGAGATGCCTCTGCCAAAGTGCTATTTCCCTATCCCCCAAACCCTTGGGTCTCTGCGTTGCACTCCATGGCAGCACTCCAAATCCAGAAAAGGGCAATGCTCGTAACGTACCTTTCATCAAACCGGAAAGGAATGTAAGAGTTTCCCATAAACGGGACACATTTGCCAGGCCATCCGTAGGGTTTGCCCAAAGAGGTGGCTTCACGCACCCTGCCCCGCGCCGGGGCACGTGTCCGTGACCGGTGCGTGTGGCTTGCTTATGTCGAAGAAAGCACCAGGTGCATGACACTTTCACTGCGGGCCACTGCCGGCATTTCTATCAGCGGGCACCACGTTTCTAGCCTGTAGCCTGAAACAGACGTCTGCAGTCCTTCTGCAGCAGCAGGAGACACGCCGCCTGCCATCTGTGGAGAGGCATGAGACACTTTTCGGGTACTGGACTTGAGCCCACTTTGTTACATTCGCGCAGCTTCCGAACGCCCCAGAGGTAGAGTGTCTGAGATGGCAAGTCCGCAAGTAACCGCTGCACGTGTCCCGCGTGAGCCATAGATTCTGGTCACCAAAGGAGCACTCTCACGAAATCTTGGATGCCAGAGCTGACACCAAAGTGACCCTGTTCCCGAGGAAATGCTATATGCTATGAGGGTGGACACCGCTCAGTCTGCCCTGTGCCTGAGGTCCCTGCTTCTGTGTAGCTTCAAGTCCAAGGCAGGCGCCTCTGCCAACGTCTGGTGGAAGAGCCTCTGAAGTGACGCAGCTTTTGCCTCTGCCACTGGGCTCAGGGTCGAAGATGTGAACGAAATTAGCGTCCCCGGTGGGAAGACCTGCTACAGAGTTGAATTCCCATACATTGCAGAGCTGGGCAACCAGCACGTGGGCCAGCAGCAAAGTGCATTGAAACGACTGGCATCGTATGGGCTTCAGAAGGAGCCCTTAGCGCCCCTCGTTGGAGCCAGCGAGCGTCCCGGGCACCACAGTCCTCCCATAGATAACAGTATGTTCTAGAACCTTGTCGTATGTTTCTCCTGCAGGCAAAGCAGCATGGTAGCCCCATGCTTCCATCCGGCCCACCTCATCACGGGCATTTGTGAGCTGGGGAGCGACTCGTTTCCCACGCCTCGGCGAAGGCTTACTTTGCAATGGACCTGAGGCCACAGTGCCAACAAGTGTGTGCGATGTTCCGTCCTGTGATCGGAAGCGGTTTGGGTGAACACTGGACACCTCAAGCCTCCCTCTACGAGTTCTTCCCGCACTCAAGGAACAAACACGAAGCCAGGATTTCTTGGTCGCACACCGCAGTGAACAAAGCCCGGGATTCCATGTAACAACGGCAGCCTGCAACTTGATTTGGGAAGGCTTTGTCCTCCCGTCCACCTGGGCACGCTTTGCCACACTCCACGTCCAAGAGGCATGGACAAAAGATACGACTGACGCTCACAGCCCTCTTCACCGCAGTCCTCCCTGCACTCGGAATGACCCGGAGTTTTCAAAGAGCCGTCGTGGGTGAAAGAAACGCTTTCAGGCCCATCTGTCTCCACAGGGCTTGGGATTGGAACTCTGCAAGGCTACCCTGGGATGTGCGTCAAACTGACTTCGGCAGCTTATTCCACTTACGTGGCTCAATGTCAACACAGCCTTGTAAGGGAGCTGAGGCAGCACACTGCCCCAGAACGTGTGGGACCAGAGACACTATGCGCTCGCCAGACCTGGGTCCCTTTCCCGGTCCACTGGAGGACAACTGCATACGAAATTTTGTTCACCCAGCCTGTCCGGTACACATCCCATTTCCCCTGTGAGGAACTCCGTTCCTGTGCAGTCTGAAAAGCTGTCCCTCCACGTACCCTTGAGAAACTCCGAGTGTAGTACTGCGCGACTGAACTCCTGTGTGGCGTGTTGAGAAAAGGCATCCAGGCCTTTCAGAGCCTGCTTTCGCAACCAGCTGGATGAGAGCTGGCCTATCCCAAAGAACTGCGGGTCTCCCATTTCTCTCCTCCAGCTCGTCTGTTGCACGTGCACATCCCGTCTAGGGCCAGACGGTCCGTGCATTGCACCCCAGGCTGCCTTTACTCCAAGTTGAATACGCAGCCCAGAGCTCGGGGCAGCATGGAGATGCCTCTGCCAAAGTGCTATTTCCCTATCCCCCAAACCCTTGGGTCTCTGCGTTGCACTCCATGGCAGCACTCCAAATCCAGAAAAGGGCAATGCTCGTAACGTACCTTTCATCAAACCGGAAAGGAATGTAAGAGTTTCCCATAAACGGGACACATTTGCCAGGCCATCCGTAGGGTTTGCCCAAAGAGGTGGCTTCACGCACCCTGCCCCGCGCCGGGGCACGTGTCCGTGACCGGTGCGTGTGGCTTGCTTATGTCGAAGAAAGCACCAGGTGCATGACACTTTCACTGCGGGCCACTGCCGGCATTTCTATCAGCGGGCACCACGTTTCTAGCCTGTAGCCTGAAACAGACGTCTGCAGTCCTTCTGCAGCAGCAGGAGACACGCCGCCTGCCATCTGTGGAGAGGCATGAGACACTTTTCGGGTACTGGACTTGAGCCCACTTTGTTACATTCGCGCAGCTTCCGAACGCCCCAGAGGTAGAGTGTCTGAGATGGCAAGTCCGCAAGTAACCGCTGCACGTGTCCCGCGTGAGCCATAGATTCTGGTCACCAAAGGAGCACTCTCACGAAATCTTGGATGCCAGAGCTGACACCAAAGTGACCCTGTTCCCAAGGAAATGCTATATGCTATGAGGGTGGACACCGCTCAGTCTGCCCTGTGCCTGAGGTCCCTGCTTCTGTGTAGCTTCAAGTCCAAGGCAGGCGCCTCTGCGAACGTCTGGTGGAAGAGCCTCTGAAGTGACGCAGCTTTTGCCTCTGCCACTGGGCTCAGGGTCGAAGATGTGAACGAAATTAGCGTCCCCGGTGGGAAGACCTGCTACAGAGTTGAATTCCCATACATTGCAGAGCTGGGCAACCAGCACGTGGGCCAGCAGCAAAGTGCATTGAAACGACTGGCATCGTATGGGCTTCAGAAGGAGCCCTTAGCGCCCCTCGTTGGAGCCAGCGAGCGTCCCGGGCACCACAGTCCTCCCATAGATAACAGTATGTTCTAGAACCTTGTCGTATGTTTCTCCTGCAGGCAAAGCAGCATGGTAGCCCCATGCTTCCATCCGGCCCACCTCATCACGGGCATTTGTGAGCTGGGGAGCGACTCGTTTCCCACGCCTCGGCGAAGGCTTACTTTGCAATGGACCTGAGGCCACAGTGCCAACAAGTGTGTGCGATGTTCCGTCCTGTGATCGGAAGCGGTTTGGGTGAACACTGGACACCTCAAGCCTCCCTCTACGAGTTCTTCCCGCACTCAAGGAACAAACACGAAGCCAGGATTTCTTGGTCGCACACCGCAGTGAACAAAGCCCGGGATTCCATGTAACAACGGCAGCCTGCAACTTGATTTGGGAAGGCTTTGTCCTCCCGTCCACCTGGGCACGCTTTGCCACACTCCACGTCCAAGAGGCATGGACAAAAGATACGACTGACGCTCACAGCCCTCTTCACCGCAGTCCTCCCTGCACTCGGAATGACCCGGAGTTTTCAAAGAGCCGTCGTGGGTGAAAGAAACGCTTTCAGGCCCATCTGTCTCCACAGGGCTTGGGATTGGAACTCTGCAAGGCTACCCTGGGATGTGCGTCAAACTGACTTCGGCAGCTTATTCCACTTACGTGGCTCAATGTCAACACAGCCTTGTAAGGGAGCTGAGGCAGCACACTGCCCCAGAACGTGTGGGACCAGAGACACTATGCGCTCGCCAGACCTGGGTCCCTTTCCCGGTCCACTGGAGGACAACTGCATACGAAATTTTGTTCACCCAGCCTGTCCGGTACACATCCCATTTCCCCTGTGAGGAACTCCGTTCCTGTGCAGTCTGAAAAGCTGTCCCTCCACGTACCCTTGAGAAACTCCGAGTGTAGTACTGCGCAACTGAACTCCTGTGTGGCGTGTTGAGAAAAGGCATCCAGGCCTTTCAGAGCCTGCTTTCGCAACCAGCTGGATGAGAGCTGGCCTATCCCGAAGAACTGCGGGTCTCCCATTTCTCTCCTCCAGCTCGTCTGTTGCACGTGCACATCCCGTCTAGGGCCAGACGGTCCGTGCATTGCACCCCAGGCTGCCTTTACTCCAAGTTGAATACGCAGCCCAGAGCTCGGGGCAGCATGGAGATGCCTCTGCCAAAGTGCTATTTCCCTATCCCCCAAACCCTTGGGTCTCTGCGTTGCACTCCATGGCAGCACTCCAAATCCAGAAAAGGGCAATGCTCGTAACGTACCTTTCATCAAACCGGAAAGGAATGTAAGAGTTTCCCATAAACGGGACACATTTGCCAGGCCATCCGTAGGGTTTGCCCAAAGAGGTGGCTTCACGCACCCTGCCCCGCGCCGGGGCACGTGTCCGTGACCGGTGCGTGTGGCTTGCTTATGTCGAAGAAAGCACCAGGTGCATGACACTTTCACTGCGGGCCACTGCCGGCATTTCTATCAGCGGGCACCACGTTTCTAGCCTGTAGCCTGAAACAGACGTCTGCAGTCCTTCTGCAGCAGCAGGAGACACGCCGCCTGCCATCTGTGGAGAGGCATGAGACACTTTTCGGGTACTGGACTTGAGCCCACTTTGTTACATTCGCGCAGCTTCCGAACGCCCCAGAGGTAGAGTGTCTGAGATGGCAAGTCCGCAAGTAACCGCTGCACGTGTCCCGCGTGAGCCATAGATTCTGGTCACCAAAGGAGCACTCTCACGAAATCTTGGATGCCAGAGCTGACACCAAACTGACCCTGTTCCCAAGGAAATGCTATATGCTATGAGGGTGGACACCGCTCAGTCTGCCCTGTGCCTGAGGTCCCTGCTTCTGTGTAGCTTCAAGTCCAAGGCAGGCGCCTCTGCCAACGTCTGGTGGAAGAGCCTCTGAAGTGACGCAGCTTTTGCCTCTGCCACTGGGCTCAGGGTCGAAGATGTGAACGAAATTAGCGTCCCCGGTGGGAAGACCTGCTACAGAGTTGAATTCCCATACATTGCAGAGCTGGGCAACCAGCACGTGGGCCAGCAGCAAAGTGCATTGAAACGACTGGCATCGTATGGGCTTCAGAAGGAGCCCTTAGCGCCCCTCGTTGGAGCCAGCGAGCGTCCCGGGCACCACAGTCCTCCCATAGATAACAGTATGTTCTAGAACCTTGTCGTATGTTTCTCCTGCAGGCAAAGCAGCATGGTAGCCCCATGCTTCCATCCGGCCCACCTCATCACGGGCATTTGTGAGCTGGGGAGCGACTCGTTTCCCACGCCTCGGCGAAGGCTTACTTTGCAATGGACCTGAGGCCACAGTGCCAACAAGTGTGTGCGATGTTCCGTCCTGTGATCGGAAGCGGTTTGGGTGAACACTGGACACCTCAAGCCTCCCTCTACGAGGACTTCCCGCACTCAAGGAACAAACACGAAGCCAGGATTTCTTGGTCGCACACCGCAGTGAACAAAGCCCGGGATTCCATGTAACAACGGCAGCCTGCAACTTGATTTGGGAAGACTTTGTCCTCCCGTCCACCTAGGCACGCTTTGCCACACTCCACGTCCAAGAGGCATGGACAAAAGATACGACTGACGCTCACAGCCCTCTTCACCGCAGTCCTCCCTGCACTCGGAATGACCCGGAGTTTTCAAAGAGCCGTCGTGGGTGAAAGAAACGCTTTCAGGCCCATCTGTCTCCACAGGGCTTGGGATTGGAACTCTGCAAGGCTACCCTGGGATGTGTGTCAAACTGACTTCGGCAGCTTATTCCACTTACGTGGCTCAATGTCAACACAGCCTTGTAAGGGAGCTGAGGCAGCACACTGCCCCAGAACGTGTGGGACCAGAGACACTATGCGCTCGCCAGACCTGGGTCCCTTTCCCGGTCCACTGGAGGACAACTGCATACGAAATTTTGTTCACCCAGCCTGTCCGGTACACATCCCATTTCCCCTGTGAGGAACTCCGTTCCTGTGCAGTCTGAAAAGCTGTCCCTCCACGTACCCTTGAGAAACTCCGAGTGTAGTACTGCGTGACTGAACTCCTGTGTGGCGTGTTGAGAAAAGGCATCCAGGCCTTTCAGAGCCTGCTTTCGCAACCAGCTGGATGAGAGCTGGCCTATCCCGAAGAACTGCGGGTCTCCCATTTCTCTCCTCCAGCTCGTCTGTTGCACGTGCACATCCTGTCTAGGGCCAGACGGTCCGTGCATTGCACCCCAGGCTGCCTTTACTCCAAGTTGAATACGCAGCCCAGAGCTCGGGGCAGCATGGAGATGCCTCTGCCAAAGTGCTATTTCCCTATCCCCCAAACCCTTGGGTCTCTGCGTTGCACTCCATGGCAGCACTCCAAATCCAGAAAAGGGCAATGCTCGTAACGTACCTTTCATCAAACCGGAAAGGAATATAACAGTTTCCCATAAACGGGACACATTTGCCAGGCCATCCGTAGGGTTTGCCCAAAGAGGTGGCTTCACGCACCCTGCCCCGCGCCGGGGCACGTGTCCGTGACCGGTGCGTGTGGCTTGCTTATGTCGAAGAAAGCACCAGGTGCATGACACTTTCACTGCGGGCCACTGCCGGCATTTCTATCAGCGGGCACCACGTTTCTAGCCTGTAGCCTGAAACAGACGTCTGCAGTCCTTCTGCAGCAGCAGGAGACACGCCGCCTGCCATCTGTTGAGAGGCATGAGACACTTTTCGGGTACTGGACTTGAGCCCACTTTGTTACATTCGCGCAGCTTCCGAACGCCCCAGAGGTAGAGTGTCTGAGATGGCAAGTCCGCAAGTAACCGCTGCACGTGTCCCGCGTGAGCCATAGATTCTGGTCACCAAAGGAGCACTCTCACGAAATCTTGGATGCCAGAGCTGACACCAAAGTGACCCTGTTCCCGAGGAAATGCTGTATGCTATGAGGGTGGACACCGCTAGGTCTGCCCTGTGCCTGAGGTCCCTGCTTCTGTGTAGCTTCAAGTCCAAGGCAGGCGCCTCTGCGAACGTCTGGTGGAAGAGCCTCTGAAGTGATGCAGCTTTTGCCTCTGCCACTGGGCTCAGGGTCGAAGATGTGAACGAAATTAGCGTCCCCGGTGGGAAGACCTGCTACAGAGTTGAATTCCCATACATTGCAGAGCTGGGCAACCAGCACGTGGGCCAGCAGCAAAGTGCATTGAAACGACTGGCATCGTATGGGCTTCAGAAGGAGCCCTTAGCGCCCCTCGTTGGAGCCAGCGAGCGTCCCGGGCACCACAGTCCTCCCATAGATAACAGTATGTTCTAGAACCTTGTCGTATGTTTCTCCTGCAGGCAAAGCAGCATGGTAGCCCCATGCTTCCATCCGGCCCACCTCATCACGGGCATTTGTGAGCTGGGGAGCGACTCGTTTCCCACGCCTCGGCGAAGGCTTACTTTGCAATGGACCTGAGGCCACAGTGCCAACAAGTGTGTGCGATGTTCCGTCCTGTGATCGGAAGCGATTTGGGTGAACACTGGACACCTCAAGCCTCCCTCTACGAGGACTTCCCGCACTCAAGGAACAAACACGAAGCCAGGATTTCTTGGTCGCACACCGCAGTGAACAAAGCCCGGGATTCCATGTAACAACGGCAGCCTGCAACTTGATTTGGGAAGGCTTTGTCCTCCCGTCCACCTGGGCACGCTTTGCCACACTCCACGTCCAAGAGGCATGGACAAAAGATACGACTGACGCTCACAGCCCTCTTCACCGCAGTCCTCCCTGCACTCGGAATGACCCGGAGTTTTCAAAGAGCCGTCGTGGGTGAAAGAAACGCTTTCAGGCCCATCTGTCTCCACAGGGCTTGGGATTGGAACTCTGCAAGGCTACCCTGGGATGTGCGTCAAACTGACTTCGGCAGCTTATTCCACTTACGTGGCTCAATGTCAACACAGCCTTGTAAGGGAGCTGAGGCAGCACACTGCCCCAGAACGTGTGGGACCAGAGACACTATGCGCTCGCCAGACCTGGGTCCCTTTCCCGGTCCACTGGAGGACAACTGCATACGAAATTTTGTTCACCCAGCCTGTCCGGTACACATCCCATTTCCCCTGTGAGGAACTCCGTTCCTGTGCAGTCTGAAAAGCTGTCCCTCCACGTACCCTTGAGAAACTCCGAGTGTAGTACTGCGTGACTGAACTCCTGTGTGGCGTGTTGAGAAAAGGCATCCAGGCCTTTCAGAGCCTGCTTTCGCAACCAGCTGGATGAGAGCTGGCCTATCCCGAAGAACTGCGGGTCTCCCATTTCTCTCCTCCAGCTCGTCTGTTGCACGTGCACATCCCGTCTAGGGCCAGACGGTCCGTGCATTGCACCCCAGGCTGCCTTTACTCCAAGTTGAATACGCAGCCCAGAGCTCGGGGCAGCATGGAGATGCCTCTGCCAAAGTGCTATTTCCCTATCCCCCAAACCCTTGGGTCTCTGCGTTGCACTCCATGGCAGCACTCCAAATCCAGAAAAGGGCAATGCTCGTAACGTACCTTTCATCAAACCGGAAAGGAATGTAACAGTTTCCCATAAACGGGACACATTTGCCAGGCCATCCGTAGGGTTTGCCCAAAGAGGTGGCTTCACGCACCCTGCCCCGCGCCGGGGCACGTGTCCGTGACCGGTGCGTGTGGCTTGCTTATGTCGAAGAAAGCACCAGGTGCATGACACTTTCACTGCGGGCCACTGCCGGCATTTCTATCAGCGGGCACCACGTTTCTAGCCTGTAGCCTGAAACAGACGTCTGCAGTCCTTCTGCAGCAGCAGGAGACACGCCGCCTGCCATCTGTGGAGAGGCATGAGACACTTTTCGGGTACTGGACTTGAGCCCACTTTGTTACATTCGCGCAGCTTCCGAACGCCCCAGAGGTAGAGTGTCTGAGATGGCAAGTCCGCAAGTAACCGCTGCACGTGTCCCGCGTGAGCCATAGATTCTGGTCACCAAAGGAGCACTCTCACGAAATCTTGGATGCCAGAGCTGACACCAAAGTGACCCTGTTCCCGAGGAAATGCTGTATGCTATGAGGGTGGACACCGCTCAGTCTGCCCTGTGCCTGAGGTCCCTGCTTCTGTGTAGCTTCAAGTCCAAGGCAGACGCCTCTGCGAACGTCTGGTGGAAGAGCCTCTGAAGTGACGCAGCTTTTGCCTCTGCCACTGGGCTCAGGGTCGAAGATGTGAACGAAATTAGCGTCCCCGGTGGGAAGACCTGCTACAGAGTTGAATTCCCATACATTGCAGAGCTGGGCAACCAGCACGTGGGCCAGCAGCAAAGTGCATTGAAACGATTGGCATCGTATGGGCTTCAGAAGGAGCCCTTAGCGCCCCTCGTTGGAGCCAGCGAGCGTCCCGGGCACCACAGTCCTCCCATAGATAACAGTATGTTCTAGAACCTTGTCGTATGTTTCTCCTGCAGGCAAAGCAGCATGGTAGCCCCATGCTTCCATCCGGCCCACCTCATCACGGGCATTTGTGAGCTGGGGAGCGACTCGTTTCCCACGCCTCGGCGAAGGCTTACTTTGCAATGGACCTGAGGCCACAGTGCCAACAAGTGTGTGCGATGTTCCGTCCTGTGATCGGAAGCGATTTGGGTGAACACTGGACACCTCAAGCCTCCCTCTACGAGGACTTCCCGCACTCAAGGAACAAACACGAAGCCAGGATTTCTTGGTCGCACACCGCAGTGAACAAAGCCCGGGATTCCATGTAACAACGGCAGCCTGCAACTTGATTTGGGAAGACTTTGTCCTCCCGTCCACCTAGGCACGCTTTGCCACACTCCACGTCCAAGAGGCATGGACAAAAGATACGACTGACGCTCACAGCCCTCTTCACCGCAGTCCTCCCTGCACTCGGAATGACCCGGAGTTTTCAAAGAGCCGTCGTGGGTGAAAGAAACGCTTTCAGGCCCATCTGTCTCCACAGGGCTTGGGATTGGAACTCTGCAAGGCTACCCTGGGATGTGCGTCAAACTGACTTCGGCAGCTTATTCCACTTACGTGGCTCAATGTCAACACAGCCTTGTAAGGGAGCTGAGGCAGCACACTGCCCCAGAACGTGTGGGACCAGAGACACTATGCGCTCGCCAGACCTGGGTCCCTTTCCCGGTCCACTGGAGGACAACTGCATACGAAATTTTGTTCACCCAGCCTGTCCGGTACACATCCCATTTCCCCTGTGAGGAACTCCGTTCCTGTGCAGTCTGAAAAGCTGTCCCTCCACGTACCCTTGAGAAACTCCGAGTGTAGTACTGCGCGACTGAACTCCTGTGTGGCGTGTTGAGAAAAGGCATCCAGGCCTTTCAGAGCCTGCTTTCGCAACCAGCTGGATGAGAGCTGGCCTATCCCGAAGAACTGCGGGTCTCCCATTTCTCTCCTCCAGCTCGTCTGTTGCACGTGCACATCCCGTCTAGGGCCAGACGGTCCGTGCATTGCACCCCAGGCTGCCTTTACTCCAAGTTGAATACGCAGCCCAGAGCTCGGGGCAGCATGGAGATGCCTCTGCCAAAGTGCTATTTCCCTATCCCCCAAACCCTTGGGTCTCTGCGTTGCACTCCATGGCAGCACTCCAAATCCAGAAAAGGGCAATGCTCGTAACGTACCTTTCATCAAACCGGAAAGGAATGTAAGAGTTTCCCATAAACGGGACACATTTGCCAGGCCATCCGTAGGGTTTGCCCAAAGAGGTGGCTTCACGCACCCTGCCCCGCGCCGGGGCACGTGTCCGTGACCGGTGCGTGTGGCTTGCTTATGTCGAAGAAAGCACCAGGTGCATGACACTTTCACTGCGGGCCACTGCCGGCATTTCTATCAGCGGGCACCACGTTTCTAGCCTGTAGCCTGAAACAGACGTCTGCAGTCCTTCTGCAGCAGCAGGAGACACGCCGCCTGCCATCTGTTGAGAGGCATGAGACACTTTTCGGGTACTGGACTTGAGCCCACTTTGTTACATTCGCGCAGCTTCTGAACGCCCCAGAGGTAGAGTGTCTGAGATGGCAAGTCCGCAAGTAACCGCTGCACGTGTCCCGCGTGAGCCATAGATTCTGGTCACCAAAGGAGCACTCTCACGAAATCTTGGATGCCAGAGCTGACACCAAAGTGACCCTGTTCCCGAGGAAATGCTGTATGCTATGAGGGTGGACACCGCTAGGTCTGCCCTGTGCCTGAGGTCCCTGCTTCTGTGTAGCTTCAAGTCCAAGGCAGGCGCCTCTGCGAACGTCTGGTGGAAGAGCCTCTGAAGTGACGCAGCTTTTGCCTCTGCCACTAGGCTCAGGGTCGAAGATGTGAACGAAATTAGCGTCCCCGGTGGGAAGACCTGCTACAGAGTTGAATTCCCATACATTGCAGAGCTGGGCAACCAGCACGTGGGCCAGCAGCAAAGTGCATTGAAACGATTGGCATCGTATGGGCTTCAGAAGGAGCCCTTAGCGCCCCTCGTTGGAGCCAGCGAGCGTCCCGGGCACCACAGTCCTCCCATAGATAACAGTATGTTCTAGAACCTTGTCGTATGTTTCTCCTGCAGGCAAAGCAGCATGGTAGCCCCATGCTTCCATCCGGCCCACCTCATCACGGGCATTTGTGAGCTGGGGAGCGACTCGTTTCCCACGCCTCGGCGAAGGCTTACTTTGCAATGGACCTGAGGCCACAGTGCCAACAAGTGTGTGCGATGTTCCGTCCTGTGATCGGAAGCGATTTGGGTGAACACTGGACACCTCAAGCCTCCCTCTACGAGGACTTCCCGCACTCAAGGAACAAACACGAAGCCAGGATTTCTTGGTCGCACACCGCAGTGAACAAAGCCCGGGATTCCATGTAACAACGGCAGCCTGCAACTTGATTTGGGAAGGCTTTGTCCTCCCGTCCACCTGGGCACGCTTTGCCACACTCCACGTCCAAGAGGCATGGACAAAAGATACGACTGACGCTCACAGCCCTCTTCACCGCAGTCCTCCCTGCACTCGGAATGACCCGGAGTTTTCAAAGAGCCGTCGTGGGTGAAAGAAACGCTTTCAGGCCCATCTGTCTCCACAGGGCTTGGGATTGGAACTCTGCAAGGCTACCCTGGGATGTGCGTCAAACTGACTTCGGCAGCTTATTCCACTTACGTGGCTCAATGTCAACACAGCCTTGTAAGGGAGCTGAGGCAGCACACTGCCCCAGAACGTGTGGGACCAGAGACACTATGCGCTCGCCAGACCTGGGTCCCTTTCCCGGTCCACTGGAGGACAACTGCATACGAAATTTTGTTCACCCAGCCTGTCCGGTACACATCCCATTTCCCCTGTGAGGAACTCCGTTCCTGTGCAGTCTGAAAAGCTGTCGCTCCACGTACCCTTGAGAAACTCCGAGTGTAGTACTGCGTGACTGAACTCCTGTGTGGCGTGTTGAGAAAAGGCATCCAGGCCTTTCAGAGCCTGCTTTCGCAACCAGCTGAATGAGAGCTGGCCTATCCCGAAGAACTGCGGGTCTCCCATTTCTCTCCTCCAGCTCGTCTGTTGCACGTGCACATCCCGTCTAGGGCCAGACGGTCCGTGCATTGCACCCCAGGCTGCCTTTACTCCAAGTTGAATACGCAGCCCAGAGCTCGGGGCAGCATGGAGATGCCTCTGCCAAAGTGCTATTTCCCTATCCCCCAAACCCTTGGGTCTCTGCGTTGCACTCCATGGCAGCACTCCAAATCCAGAGAAGGGCAATGCTCGTAACGTACCTTTCATCAAACCGGAAAGGAATGTAAGAGTTTCCCATAAACGGGACACATTTGCCAGGCCATCCGTAGGGTTTGCCCAAAGAGGTGGCTTCACGCACCCTGCCCCGCGCCGGGGCACGTGTCCGTGACCGGTGCGTGTAGCTTGCTATGTCGAAGAAAGCACCAGGTGCATGACACTTTCACTGCGGGCCACTGCCGGCATTTCTATCAGCGGGCACCACGTTTCTAGCCTGTAGCCTGAAACAGACGTCTGCAGTCCTTCTGCAGCAGCAGGAGACACGCCGCCTGCCATCTGTGGAGAGGCATGAGACACTTTTCGGGTACTGGACTTGAGCCCACTTTGTTACATTCGCGCAGCTTCCGAACGCCCCAGAGGTAGAGTGTCTGAGATGGCAAGTCCGCAAGTAACCGCTGCACGTGTCCCGCGTGAGCCATAGATTCTGGTCACCAAAGGAGCACTCTCACGAAATCTTGGATGCCAGAGCTGACACCAAAGTGACCCTGTTCCCGAGGAAATGCTATATGCTATGAGGGTGGACACCGCTCAGTCTGCCCTGTGCCTGAGGTCCCTGCTTCTGTGTAGCTTCAAGTCCAAGGCAGGCGCCTCTGCCAACGTCTGGTGGAAGAGCCTCTGAAGTGACGCAGCTTTTGCCTCTGCCACTGGGCTCAGGGTCGAAGATGTGAACGAAATTAGCGTCCCCGGTGGGAAGACCTGCTACAGAGTTGAATTCCCATACATTGCAGAGCTGGGCAACCAGCACGTGGGCCAGCAGCAAAGTGCATTGAAACGACTGGCATCGTATGGGCTTCAGAAGGAGCCCTTAGCGCCCCTCGTTGGAGCCAGCGAGCGTCCCGGGCACCACAGTCCTCCCATAGATAACAGTATGTTCTAGAACCTTGTCGTATGTTTCTCCTGCAGGCAAAGCAGCATGGTAGCCCCATGCTTCCATCCGGCCCACCTCATCACGGGCATTTGTGAGCTGGGGAGCGACTCGTTTCCCACGCCTCGGCGAAGGCTTACTTTGCAATGGACCTGAGGCCACAGTGCCAACAAGTGTGTGCGATGTTCCGTCCTGTGATCGGAAGCGATTTGTGTGAACACTGGACACCTCAAGCCTCCCTCTACGAGGACTTCCCGCACTCAAGGAACAAACACGAAGCCAGGATTTCTTGGTCGCACACCGCAGTGAACAAAGCCCGGGATTCCATGTAACAACGGCAGCCTGCAACTTGATTTGGGAAGGCTTTGTCCTCCCGTCCACCTGGGCACGCTTTGCCACACTCCACGTCCAAGAGGCATGGACAAAAGATACGACTGACGCTCACAGCCCTCTTCACCGCAGTCCTCCCTGCACTCGGAATGACCCGGAGTTTTCAAAGAGCCGTCGTGGGTGAAAGAAACGCTTTCAGGCCCATCTGTCTCCACAGGGCTTGGGATTGGAACTCTGCAAGGCTACCCTGGGATGTGCGTCAAACTGACTTCGGCAGCTTATTCCACTTACGTGGCTCAATGTCAACACAGCCTTGTAAGGGAGCTGAGGCAGCACACTGCCCCAGAACGTGTGGGACCAGAGACACTATGCGCTCGCCAGACCTGGGTCCCTTTCCCGGTCCACTGGAGGACAACTGCATACGAAATTTTGTTCACCCAGCCTGTCCGGTACACATCCCATTTCCCCTGTGAGGAACTCCGTTCCTATGCAGTCTGAAAAGCTGTCCCTCCACGTACCCTTGAGAAACTCCGAGTGTAGTACTGCGCGACTGAACTCCTGTGTGGCGTGTTGAGAAAAGGCATCCAGGCCTTTCAGAGCCTGCTTTCGCAACCAGCTGGATGAGAGCTGGCCTATCCCGAAGAACTGCGGGTCTCCCATTTCTCTCCTCCAGCTCGTCTGTTGCACGTGCACATCCCGTCTAGGGCCAGACGGTCCGTGCATTGCACCCCAGGCTGCCTTTACTCCAAGTTGAATACGCAGCCCAGAGCTCGGGGCAGCATGGAGATGCCTCTGCCAAAGTGCTATTTCCCTATCCCCCAAACCCTTGGGTCTCTGCGTTGCACTCCATGGCAGCACTCCAAATCCAGAAAAGGGCAATGCTCGTAACGTACCTTTCATCAAACCGGAAAGGAATGTAACAGTTTCCCATAAACGGGACACATTTGCCAGGCCATCCGTAGGGTTTGCCCAAAGAGGTGGCTTCACGCACCCTGCCCCGCGCCGGGGCACGTGTCCGTGACCGGTGCGTGTGGCTTGCTTATGTCGAAGAAAGCACCAGGTGCATGACACTTTCACTGCGGGCCACTGCCGGCATTTCTATCAGCGGGCACCACGTTTCTAGCCTGTAGCCTGAAACAGACGTCTGCAGTCCTTCTGCAGCAGCAGGAGACACGCCGCCTGCCATCTGTGGAGAGGCATGAGACACTTTTCGGGTACTGGACTTGAGCCCACTTTGTTACATTCGCGCAGCTTCCGAACGCCCCAGAGGTAGAGTGTCTGAGATGGCAAGTCCGCAAGTAACCGCTGCACGTGTCCCGCGTGAGCCATAGATTCTGGTCACCAAAGGAGCACTCTCACGAAATCTTGGATGCCAGAGCTGACACCAAAGTGACCCTGTTCCCGAGGAAATGCTGTATGCTATGAGGGTGGACACCGCTCAGTCTGCCCTGTGCCTGAGGTCCCTGCTTCTGTGTAGCTTCAAGTCCAAGGCAGACGCCTCTGCGAACGTCTGGTGGAAGAGCCTCTGAAGTGACGCAGCTTTTGCCTCTGCCACTGGGCTCAGGGTCGAAGATGTGAACGAAATTAGCGTCCCCGGTGGGAAGACCTGCTACAGAGTTGAATTCCCATACATTGCAGAGCTGGGCAACCAGCACGTGGGCCAGCAGCAAAGTGCATTGAAACGATTGGCATCGTATGGGCTTCAGAAGGAGCCCTTAGCGCCCCTCGTTGGAGCCAGCGAGCGTCCCGGGCACCACAGTCCTCCCATAGATAACAGTATGTTCTAGAACCTTGTCGTATGTTTCTCCTGCAGGCAAAGCAGCATGGTAGCCCCATGCTTCCATCCGGCCCACCTCATCACGGGCATTTGTGAGCTGGGGAGCGACTCGTTTCCCACGCCTCGGCGAAGGCTTACTTTGCAATGGACCTGAGGCCACAGTGCCAACAAGTGTGTGCGATGTTCCGTCCTGTGATCGGAAGCGATTTGGGTGAACACTGGACACCTCAAGCCTCCCTCTACGAGGACTTCCCGCACTCAAGGAACAAACACGAAGCCAGGATTTCTTGGTCGCACACCGCAGTGAACAAAGCCCGGGATTCCATGTAACAACGGCAGCCTGCAACTTGATTTGGGAAGACTTTGTCCTCCCGTCCACCTAGGCACGCTTTGCCACACTCCACGTCCAAGAGGCATGGACAAAAGATACGACTGACGCTCACAGCCCTCTTCACCGCAGTCCTCCCTGCACTCGGAATGACCCGGAGTTTTCAAAGAGCCGTCGTGGGTGAAAGAAACGCTTTCAGGCCCATCTGTCTCCACAGGGCTTGGGATTGGAACTCTGCAAGGCTACCCTGGGATGTGCGTCAAACTGACTTCGGCAGCTTATTCCACTTACGTGGCTCAATGTCAACACAGCCTTGTAAGGGAGCTGAGGCAGCACACTGCCCCAGAACGTGTGGGACCAGAGACACTATGCGCTCGCCAGACCTGGGTCCCTTTCCCGGTCCACTGGAGGACAACTGCATACGAAATTTTGTTCACCCAGCCTGTCCGGTACACATCCCATTTCCCCTGTGAGGAACTCCGTTCCTGTGCAGTCTGAAAAGCTGTCCCTCCACGTACCCTTGAGAAACTCCTAGTGTAGTACTGCGTGACTGAACTCCTGTGTGGCGTGTTGAGAAAAGGCATCCAGGCCTTTCAGAGCCTGCTTTCGCAACCAGCTGGATGAGAGCTGGCCTATCCCGAAGAACTGCGGGTCTCCCATTTCTCTCCTCCAGCTCGTCTGTTGCACGTGCACATCCCGTCTAGGGCCAGACGGTCCGTGCATTGCACCCCAGGCTGCCTTTACTCCAAGTTGAATACGCAGCCCAGAGCTCGGGGCAGCATGGAGATGCCTCTGCCAAAGTGCTATTTCCCTATCCCCCAAACCCTTGGGTCTCTGCGTTGCACTCCATGGCAGCACTCCAAATCCAGAAAAGGGCAATGCTCGTAACGTACCTTTCATCAAACCGGAAAGGAATATAACAGTTTCCCATAAACGGGACACATTTGCCAGGCCATCCGTAGGGTTTGCCCAAAGAGGTGGCTTCACGCACCCTGCCCCGCGCCGGGGCACGTGTCCGTGACCGGTGCGTGTGGCTTGCTTATGTCGAAGAAAGCACCAGGTGCATGACACTTTCACTGCGGGCCACTGCCGGCATTTCTATCAGCGGGCACCACGTTTCTAGCCTGTAGCCTGAAACAGACGTCTGCAGTCCTTCTGCAGCAGCAGGAGACACGCCGCCTGCCATCTGTGGAGAGGCATGAGACACTTTTCGGGTACTGGACTTGAGCCCACTTTGTTACATTCGCGCAGCTTCCGAACGCCCCAGAGGTAGAGTGTCTGAGATGGCAAGTCCACAAGTAACCGCTGCACGTGTCCCGCGTGAGCCATAGATTCTGGTCACCAAAGGAGCACTCTCACGAAATCTTGGATGCCAGAGCTGACACCAAAGTGACCCTGTTCCCGAGGAAATGCTATATGCTATGAGGGTGGACACCGCTCAGTCTGCCCTGTGCCTGAGGTCCCTGCTTCTGTGTAGCTTCAAGTCCAAGGCAGGCGCCTCTGCCAACGTCTGGTGGAAGAGCCTCTGAAGTGACGCAGCTTTTGCCTCTGCCACTGGGCTCAGGGTCGAAGATGTGAACGAAATTAGCGTCCCCGGTGGGAAGACCTGCTACAGAGTTGAATTCCCATACATTGCAGAGCTGGGCAACCAGCACGTGGGCCAGCAGCAAAGTGCATTGAAACGACTGGCATCGTATGGGCTTCAGAAGGAGCCCTTAGCGCCCCTCGTTGGAGCCAGCGAGCGTCCCGGGCACCACAGTCCTCCCATAGATAACAGTATGTTCTAGAACCTTGTCGTATGTTTCTCCTGCAGGCAAAGCAGCATGGTAGCCCCATGCTTCCATCCGGCCCACCTCATCACGGGCATTCGTGAGCTGGGGAGCGACTCGTTTCCCACGCCTCGGCGAAGGCTTACTTTGCAATGGACCTGAGGCCACAGTGCCAACAAGTGTGTGCGATGTTCCGTCCTGTGATCGGAAGCGATTTGTGTGAACACTGGACACCTCAAGCCTCCCTCTACGAGGACTTCCCGCACTCAAGGAACAAACACGAAGCCAGGATTTCTTGGTCGCACACCGCAGTGAACAAAGCCCGGGATTCCATGTAACAACGGCAGCCTGCAACTTGATTTGGGAAGGCTTTGTCCTCCCGTCCACCTGGGCACGCTTTGCCACACTCCACGTCCAAGAGGCATGGACAAAAGATACGACTGACGCTCACAGCCCTCTTCACCGCAGTCCTCCCTGCACTCGGAATGACCCGGAGTTTTCAAAGAGCCGTCGTGGGTGAAAGAAACGCTTTCAGGCCCATCTGTCTCCACAGGGCTTGGGATTGGAACTCTGCAAGGCTACCCTGGGATGTGCGTCAAACTGACTTCGGCAGCTTATTCCACTTACGTGGCTCAATGTCAACACAGCCTTGTAAGGGAGCTGAGGCAGCACACTGCCCCAGAACGTGTGGGACCAGAGACACTATGCGCTCGCCAGACCTGGGTCCCTTTCCCGGTCCACTGGAGGACAACTGCATACGAAATTTTGTTCACCCAGCCTGTCCGGTACACATCCCATTTCCCCTGTGAGGAACTCCGTTCCTGTGCAGTCTGAAAAGCTGTCCCTCCACGTACCCTTGAGAAACTCCGAGTGTAGTACTGCGTGACTGAACTCCTGTGTGGCGTGTTGAGAAAAGGCATCCAGGCCTTTCAGAGCCTGCTTTTGCAACCAGCTGGATGAGAGCTGGCCTATCCCGAAGAACTGCGGGTCTCCCATTTCTCTCCTCCAGCTCGTCTGTTGCACGTGCACATCCCGTCTAGGGCCAGACGGTCCGTGCATTGCACCCCAGGCTGCCTTTACTCCAAGTTGAATACGCAGCCCAGAGCTCGGGGCAGCATGGAGATGCCTCTGCCAAAGTGCTATTTCCCTATCCCCCAAACCCTTGGGTCTCTGCGTTGCACTCCATGGCAGCACTCCAAATCCAGAAAAGGGCAATGCTCGTAACGTACCTTTCATCAAACCGGAAAGGAATGTAACAGTTTCCCATAAACGGGACACATTTGCCAGGCCATCCGTAGGGTTTGCCCAAAGAGGTGGCTTCACGCACCCTGCCCCGCGCCGGGGCACGTGTCCGTGACCGGTGCGTGTGGCTTGCTTATGTCGAAGAAAGCACCAGGTGCATGACACTTTCACTGCGGGCCACTGCCGGCATTTCTATCAGCGGGCACCACGTTTCTAGCCTGTAGCCTGAAACAGACGTCTGCAGTCCTTCTGCAGCAGCAGGAGACACGCCGCCTGCCATCTGTGGAGAGGCATGAGACACTTTTCGGGTACTGGACTTGAGCCCACTTTGTTACATTCGCGCAGCTTCCGAACGCCCCAGAGGTAGAGTGTCTGAGATGGCAAGTCCGCAAGTAACCGCTGCACGTGTCCCGCGTGAGCCATAGATTCTGGTCACCAAAGGAGCACTCTCACGAAATCTTGGATGCCAGAGCTGACACCAAAGTGACCCTGTTCCCGAGGAAATGCTGTATGCTATGAGGGTGGACACCGCTCAGTCTGCCCTGTGCCTGAGGTCCCTGCTTCTGTGTAGCTTCAAGTCCAAGGCAGGCGCCTCTGCGAACGTCTGGTGGAAGAGCCTCTGAAGTGACGCAGCTTTTGCCTCTGCCACTGGGCTCAGGGTCGAAGATGTGAACGAAATTAGCGTCCCCGGTGGGAAGACCTGCTACAGAGTTGAATTCCCATACATTGCAGAGCTGGGCAACCAGCACGTGGGCCAGCAGCAAAGTGCATTGAAACGACTGGCATCGTATGGGCTTCAGAAGGAGCCCTTAGCGCCCCTCGTTGGAGCCAGCGAGCGTCCCGGGCACCACAGTCCTCCCATAGATAACAGTATGTTCTAGAACCTTGTCGTATGTTTCTCCTGCAGGCAAAGCAGCATGGTAGCCCCATGCTTCCATCCGGCCCACCTCATCACGGGCATTTGTGAGCTGGGGAGCGACTCGTTTCCCACGCCTCGGCGAAGGCTTACTTTGCAATGGACCTGAGGCCACAGTGCCAACAAGTGTGTGCGATGTTCCGTCCTGTGATCGGAAGCGATTTGGGTGAACACTGGACACCTCAAGCCTCCCTCTACGAGGACTTCCCGCACTCAAGGAACAAACACGAAGCCAGGATTTCTTGGTCGCACACCGCAGTGAACAAAGCCCGGGATTCCATGTAACAACGGCAGCCTGCAACTTGATTTGGGAAGGCTTTGTCCTCCCGTCCACCTGGGCACGCTTTGCCACACTCCACGTCCAAGAGGCATGGACAAAAGATACGACTGACGCTCACAGCCCTCTTCACCGCAGTCCTCCCTGCACTCGGAATGACCCGGAGTTTTCAAAGAGCCGTCGTGGGTGAAAGAAACGCTTTCAGGCCCATCTGTCTCCACAGGGCTTGGGATTGGAACTCTGCAAGGCTACCCTGGGATGTGCGTCAAACTGACTTCGGCAGCTTATTCCACTTACGTGGCTCAATGTCAACACAGCCTTGTAAGGGAGCTGAGGCAGCACACTGCCCCAGAACGTGTGGGACCAGAGACACTATGTGCTCGCCAGACCTGGGTCCCTTTCCCGGTCCACTGGAGGACAACTGCATACGAAATTTTGTTCACCCAGCCTGTCCGGTACACATCCCATTTCCCCTGTGAGGAACTCCGTTCCTGTGCAGTCTGAAAAGCTGTCCCTCCACGTACCCTTGAGAAACTCCGAGTGTAGTACTGCGTGACTGAACTCCTGTGTGGCGTGTTGAGAAAAGGCATCCAGGCCTTTCAGAGCCTGCTTTTGCAACCAGCTGGATGAGAGCTGGCCTATCCCGAAGAACTGCGGGTCTCCCATTTCTCTCCTCCAGCTCGTCTGTTGCACGTGCACATCCCGTCTAGGGCCAGACGGTCCGTGCATTGCACCCCAGGCTGCCTTTACTCCAAGTTGAATACGCAGCCCAGAGCTCGGGGCAGCATGGAGATGCCTCTGCCAAAGTGCTATTTCCCTATCCCCCAAACCCTTGGGTCTCTGCGTTGCACTCCATGGCAGCACTCCAAATCCAGAAAAGGGCAATGCTCGTAACGTACCTTTCATCAAACCGGAAAGGAATATAACAGTTTCCCATAAACGGGACACATTTGCCAGGCCATCCGTAGGGTTTGCCCAAAGAGGTGGCTTCACGCACCCTGCCCCGCGCCGGGGCACGTGTCCGTGACCGGTGCGTGTGGCTTGCTTATGTCGAAGAAAGCACCAGGTGCATGACACTTTCACTGCGGGCCACTGCCGGCATTTCTATCAGTGGGCACCACGTTTCTAGCCTGTAGCCTGAAACAGACGTCTGCAGTCCTTCTGCAGCAGCAGGAGACACGCCGCCTGCCATCTGTGGAGAGGCATGAGACACTTTTCGGGTACTGGACTTGAGCCCACTTTGTTACATTCGCGCAGCTTCCGAACGCCCCAGAGGTAGAGTGTCTGAGATGGCAAGTCCGCAAGTAACCGCTGCACGTGTCCCGCGTGAGCCATAGATTCTGGTCACCAAAGGAGCACTCTCACGAAATCTTGGATGCCAGAGCTGACACCAAAGTGACCCTGTTCCCGAGGAAATGCTGTATGCTATGAGGGTGGACACCGCTCAGTCTGCCCTGTGCCTGAGGTCCCTGCTTCTGTGTAGCTTCAAGTCCAAGGCAGGCGCCTCTGCGAACGTCTGGTGGAAGAGCCTCTGAAGTGACGCAGCTTTTGCCTCTGCCACTGGGCTCAGGGTCGAAGATGTGAATGAAATTAGCGTCCCCGGTGGGAAGACCTGCTACAGAGTTGAATTCCCATACATTGCAGAGCTGGGCAACCAGCACGTGGGCCAGCAGCAAAGTGCATTGAAACGACTGGCATCGTATGGGCTTCAGAAGGAGCCCTTAGCGCCCCTCGTTGGAGCCAGCGAGCGTCCCGGGCACCACAGTCCTCCCATAGATAACAGTATGTTCTAGAACCTTGTCGTATGTTTCTCCTGCAGGCAAAGCAGCATGGTAGCCCCATGCTTCCATCCGGCCCACCTCATCACGGGCATTTGTGAGCTGGGGAGCGACTCGTTTCCCACGCCTCGGCGAAGGCTTACTTTGCAATGGACCTGAGGCCACAGTGCCAACAAGTGTGTGCGATGTTCCGTCCTGTGATCGGAAGCGGTTTGGGTGAACACTGGACACCTCAAGCCTCCCTCTACGAGGACTTCCCGCACTCAAGGAACAAACACGAAGCCAGGATTTCTTGGTCGCACACCGCAGTGAACAAAGCCCGGGATTCCATGTAACAACGGCAGCCTGCAACTTGATTTGGGAAGGCTTTGTCCTCCCGTCCACCTGGGCACGCTTTGCCACACTCCACGTCCAAGAGGCATGGACAAAAGATACGACTGACGCTCACAGCCCTCTTCACCGCAGTCCTCCCTGCACTCGGAATGACCCGGAGTTTTCAAAGAGCCGTCGTGGGTGAAAGAAACGCTTTCAGGCCCATCTGTCTCCACAGGGCTTGGGATTGGAACTCTGCAAGGCTACCCTGGGATGTGCGTCAAACTGACTTCGGCAGCTTATTCCACTTACGTGGCTCAATGTCAACACAGCCTTGTAAGGGAGCTGAGGCAGCACACTGCCCCAGAACGTGTGGGACCAGAGACACTATGCGCTCGCCAGACCTGGGTCCCTTTCCCGGTCCACTGGAGGACAACTGCATACGAAATTTTGTTCACCCAGCCTGTCCGGTACACATCCCATTTCCCCTGTGAGGAACTCCGTTCCTATGCAGTCTGAAAAGCTGTCCCTCCACGTACCCTTGAGAAACTCCGAGTGTAGTACTGCGCGACTGAACTCCTGTGTGGCGTGTTGAGAAAAGGCATCCAGGCCTTTCAGAGCCTGCTTTCGCAACCAGCTGGATGAGAGCTGGCCTATCCCGAAGAACTGCGGGTCTCCCATTTCTCTCCTCCAGCTCGTCTGTTGCACGTGCACATCCCGTCTAGGGCCAGACGGTCCGTGCATTGCACCCCAGGCTGCCTTTACTCCAAGTTGAATACGCAGCCCAGAGCTCGGGGCAGCATGGAGATGCCTCTGCCAAAGTGCTATTTCCCTATCCCCCAAACCCTTGGGTCTCTGCGTTGCACTCCATGGCAGCACTCCAAATCCAGAAAAGGGCAATGCTCGTAACGTACCTTTCATCAAACCGGAAAGGAATATAACAGTTTCCCATAAACGGGACACATTTGCCAGGCCATCCGTAGGGTTTGCCCAAAGAGGTGGCTTCACGCACCCTGCCCCGCGCCGGGGCACGTGTCCGTGACCGGTGCGTGTGGCTTGCTTATGTCGAAGAAAGCACCAGGTGCATGACACTTTCACTGCGGGCCACTGCCGGCATTTCTATCAGTGGGCACCACGTTTCTAGCCTGTAGCCTGAAACAGACGTCTGCAGTCCTTCTGCAGCAGCAGGAGACACGCCGCCTGCCATATGTTGAGAGGCATGAGACACTTTTCGGGTACTGGACTTGAGCCCACTTTGTTACATTCGCGCAGCTTCCGAACGCCCCAGAGGTAGAGTGTCTGAGATGGCAAGTCCGCAAGTAACCGCTGCACGTGTCCCGCGTGAGCCATAGATTCTGGTCACCAAAGGAGCACTCTCACGAAATCTTGGATGCCAGAGCTGACACCAAAGTGACCCTGTTCCCGAGGAAATGCTGTATGCTATGAGGGTGGACACCGCTCAGTCTGCCCTGTGCCTGAGGTCCCTGCTTCTGTGTAGCTTCAAGTCCAAGGCAGGCGCCTCTGCGAACGTCTGGTGGAAGAGCCTCTGAAGTGACGCAGCTTTTGCCTCTGCCACTGGGCTCAGGGTCGAAGATGTGAATGAAATTAGCGTCCCCGGTGGGAAGACCTGCTACAGAGTTGAATTCCCATACATTGCAGAGCTGGGCAACCAGCACGTGGGCCAGCAGCAAAGTGCATTGAAACGACTGGCATCGTATGGGCTTCAGAAGGAGCCCTTAGCGCCCCTCGTTGGAGCCAGCGAGCGTCCCGGGCACCACAGTCCTCCCATAGATAACAGTATGTTCTAGAACCTTGTCGTATGTTTCTCCTGCAGGCAAAGCAGCATGGTAGCCCCATGCTTCCATCCGGCCCACCTCATCACGGGCATTTGTGAGCTGGGGAGCGACTCGTTTCCCACGCCTCGGCGAAGGCTTACTTTGCAATGGACCTGAGGCCACAGTGCCAACAAGTGTGTGCGATGTTCCGTCCTGTGATCGGAAGCGGTTTGGGTGAACACTGGACACCTCAAGCCTCCCTCTACGAGGACTTCCCGCACTCAAGGAACAAACACGAAGCCAGGATTTCTTGGTCGCACACCGCAGTGAACAAAGCCCGGGATTCCATGTAACAACGGCAGCCTGCAACTTGATTTGGGAAGGCTTTGTCCTCCCGTCCACCTGGGCACGCTTTGCCACACTCCACGTCCAAGAGGCATGGACAAAAGATACGACTGACGCTCACAGCCCTCTTCACCGCAGTCCTCCCTGCACTCGGAATGACCCGGAGTTTTCAAAGAGCCGTCGTGGGTGAAAGAAACGCTTTCAGGCCCATCTGTCTCCACAGGGCTTGGGATTGGAACTCTGCAAGGCTACCCTGGGATGTGCGTCAAACTGACTTCGGCAGCTTATTCCACTTACGTGGCTCAATGTCAACACAGCCTTGTAAGGGAGCTGAGGCAGCACACTGCCCCAGAACGTGTGGGACCAGAGACACTATGCGCTCGCCAGACCTGGGTCCCTTTCCCGGTCCACTGGAGGACAACTGCATACGAAATTTTGTTCACCCAGCCTGTCCGGTACACATCCCATTTCCCCTGTGAGGAACTCCGTTCCTATGCAGTCTGAAAAGCTGTCCCTCCACGTACCCTTGAGAAACTCCGAGTGTAGTACTGCGCGACTGAACTCCTGTGTGGCGTGTTGAGAAAAGGCATCCAGGCCTTTCAGAGCCTGCTTTCGCAACCAGCTGGATGAGAGCTGGCCTATCCCGAAGAACTGCGGGTCTCCCATTTCTCTCCTCCAGCTCGTCTGTTGCACGTGCACATCCCGTCTAGGGCCAGACGGTCCGTGCATTGCACCCCAGGCTGCCTTTACTCCAAGTTGAATACGCAGCCCAGAGCTCGGGGCAGCATGGAGATGCCTCTGCCAAAGTGCTATTTCCCTATCCCCCAAACCCTTGGGTCTCTGCGTTGCACTCCATGGCAGCACTCCAAATCCAGAAAAGGGCAATGCTCGTAACGTACCTTTCATCAAACCGGAAAGGAATGTAACAGTTTCCCATAAACGGGACACATTTGCCAGGCCATCCGTAGGGTTTGCCCAAAGAGGTGGCTTCACGCACCCTGCCCCGCGCCGGGGCACGTGTCCGTGACCGGTGCGTGTGGCTTGCTTATGTCGAAGAAAGCACCAGGTGCATGACACTTTCACTGCGGGCCACTGCCGGCATTTCTATCAGCGGGCACCACGTTTCTAGCCTGTAGCCTGAAACAGACGTCTGCAGTCCTTCTGCAGCAGCAGGAGACACGCCGCCTGCCATCTGTGGAGAGGCATGAGACACTTTTCGGGTACTGGACTTGAGCCCACTTTGTTACATTCGCGCAGCTTCCGAACGCCCCAGAGGTAGAGTGTCTGAGATGGCAAGTCCGCAAGTAACCGCTGCACGTGTCCCGCGTGAGCCATAGATTCTGGTCACCAAAGGAGCACTCTCACGAAATCTTGGATGCCAGAGCTGACACCAAAGTGACCCTGTTCCCGAGGAAATGCTGTATGCTATGAGGGTGGACACCGCTCAGTCTGCCCTGTGCCTGAGGTCCCTGCTTCTGTGTAGCTTCAAGTCCAAGGCAGACGCCTCTGCGAACGTCTGGTGGAAGAGCCTCTGAAGTGACGCAGCTTTTGCCTCTGCCACTGGGCTCAGGGTCGAAGATGTGAACGAAATTAGCGTCCCCGGTGGGAAGACCTGCTACAGAGTTGAATTCCCATACATTGCAGAGCTGGGCAACCAGCACGTGGGCCAGCAGCAAAGTGCATTGAAACGATTGGCATCGTATGGGCTTCAGAAGGAGCCCTTAGCGCCCCTCGTTGGAGCCAGCGAGCGTCCCGGGCACCACAGTCCTCCCATAGATAACAGTATGTTCTAGAAC
Source organism: Lagenorhynchus albirostris (assembly GCF_949774975.1). Lineage (NCBI taxonomy): Eukaryota > Metazoa > Chordata > Mammalia > Artiodactyla > Delphinidae > Lagenorhynchus > Lagenorhynchus albirostris. The sequence goes on along the minus strand of NC_083116.1, from coordinate 81,535,061 downwards.
CTTGTCGTATGTTTCTCCTGCAGGCAAAGCAGCATGGTAGCCCCATGCTTCCATCCGGCCCACCTCATCACGGGCATTTGTGAGCTGGGGAGCGACTCGTTTCCCACGCCTCGGCGAAGGCTTACTTTGCAATGGACCTGAGGCCACAGTGCCAACAAGTGTGTGCGATGTTCCGTCCTGTGATCGGAAGCGATTTGGGTGAACACTGGACACCTCAAGCCTCCCTCTACGAGGACTTCCCGCACTCAAGGAACAAACACGAAGCCAGGATTTCTTGGTCGCACACCGCAGTGAACAAAGCCCGGGATTCCATGTAACAACGGCAGCCTGCAACTTGATTTGGGAAGACTTTGTCCTCCCGTCCACCTAGGCACGCTTTGCCACACTCCACGTCCAAGAGGCATGGACAAAAGATACGACTGACGCTCACAGCCCTCTTCACCGCAGTCCTCCCTGCACTCGGAATGACCCGGAGTTTTCAAAGAGCCGTCGTGGGTGAAAGAAACGCTTTCAGGCCCATCTGTCTCCACAGGGCTTGGGATTGGAACTCTGCAAGGCTACCCTGGGATGTGCGTCAAACTGACTTCGGCAGCTTATTCCACTTACGTGGCTCAATGTCAACACAGCCTTGTAAGGGAGCTGAGGCAGCACACTGCCCCAGAACGTGTGGGACCAGAGACACTATGCGCTCGCCAGACCTGGGTCCCTTTCCCGGTCCACTGGAGGACAACTGCATACGAAATTTTGTTCACCCAGCCTGTCCGGTACACATCCCATTTCCCCTGTGAGGAACTCCGTTCCTGTGCAGTCTGAAAAGCTGTCCCTCCACGTACCCTTGAGAAACTCCTAGTGTAGTACTGCGTGACTGAACTCCTGTGTGGCGTGTTGAGAAAAGGCATCCAGGCCTTTCAGAGCCTGCTTTCGCAACCAGCTGGATGAGAGCTGGCCTATCCCGAAGAACTGCGGGTCTCCCATTTCTCTCCTCCAGCTCGTCTGTTGCACGTGCACATCCCGTCTAGGGCCAGACGGTCCGTGCATTGCACCCCAGGCTGCCTTTACTCCAAGTTGAATACGCAGCCCAGAGCTCGGGGCAGCATGGAGATGCCTCTGCCAAAGTGCTATTTCCCTATCCCCCAAACCCTTGGGTCTCTGCGTTGCACTCCATGGCAGCACTCCAAATCCAGAAAAGGGCAATGCTCGTAACGTACCTTTCATCAAACCGGAAAGGAATATAACAGTTTCCCATAAACGGGACACATTTGCCAGGCCATCCGTAGGGTTTGCCCAAAGAGGTGGCTTCACGCACCCTGCCCCGCGCCGGGGCACGTGTCCGTGACCGGTGCGTGTGGCTTGCTTATGTCGAAGAAAGCACCAGGTGCATGACACTTTCACTGCGGGCCACTGCCGGCATTTCTATCAGCGGGCACCACGTTTCTAGCCTGTAGCCTGAAACAGACGTCTGCAGTCCTTCTGCAGCAGCAGGAGACACGCCGCCTGCCATCTGTGGAGAGGCATGAGACACTTTTCGGGTACTGGACTTGAGCCCACTTTGTTACATTCGCGCAGCTTCCGAACGCCCCAGAGGTAGAGTGTCTGAGATGGCAAGTCCACAAGTAACCGCTGCACGTGTCCCGCGTGAGCCATAGATTCTGGTCACCAAAGGAGCACTCTCACGAAATCTTGGATGCCAGAGCTGACACCAAAGTGACCCTGTTCCCGAGGAAATGCTATATGCTATGAGGGTGGACACCGCTCAGTCTGCCCTGTGCCTGAGGTCCCTGCTTCTGTGTAGCTTCAAGTCCAAGGCAGGCGCCTCTGCCAACGTCTGGTGGAAGAGCCTCTGAAGTGACGCAGCTTTTGCCTCTGCCACTGGGCTCAGGGTCGAAGATGTGAACGAAATTAGCGTCCCCGGTGGGAAGACCTGCTACAGAGTTGAATTCCCATACATTGCAGAGCTGGGCAACCAGCACGTGGGCCAGCAGCAAAGTGCATTGAAACGACTGGCATCGTATGGGCTTCAGAAGGAGCCCTTAGCGCCCCTCGTTGGAGCCAGCGAGCGTCCCGGGCACCACAGTCCTCCCATAGATAACAGTATGTTCTAGAACCTTGTCGTATGTTTCTCCTGCAGGCAAAGCAGCATGGTAGCCCCATGCTTCCATCCGGCCCACCTCATCACGGGCATTCGTGAGCTGGGGAGCGACTCGTTTCCCACGCCTCGGCGAAGGCTTACTTTGCAATGGACCTGAGGCCACAGTGCCAACAAGTGTGTGCGATGTTCCGTCCTGTGATCGGAAGCGATTTGTGTGAACACTGGACACCTCAAGCCTCCCTCTACGAGGACTTCCCGCACTCAAGGAACAAACACGAAGCCAGGATTTCTTGGTCGCACACCGCAGTGAACAAAGCCCGGGATTCCATGTAACAACGGCAGCCTGCAACTTGATTTGGGAAGGCTTTGTCCTCCCGTCCACCTGGGCACGCTTTGCCACACTCCACGTCCAAGAGGCATGGACAAAAGATACGACTGACGCTCACAGCCCTCTTCACCGCAGTCCTCCCTGCACTCGGAATGACCCGGAGTTTTCAAAGAGCCGTCGTGGGTGAAAGAAACGCTTTCAGGCCCATCTGTCTCCACAGGGCTTGGGATTGGAACTCTGCAAGGCTACCCTGGGATGTGCGTCAAACTGACTTCGGCAGCTTATTCCACTTACGTGGCTCAATGTCAACACAGCCTTGTAAGGGAGCTGAGGCAGCACACTGCCCCAGAACGTGTGGGACCAGAGACACTATGCGCTCGCCAGACCTGGGTCCCTTTCCCGGTCCACTGGAGGACAACTGCATACGAAATTTTGTTCACCCAGCCTGTCCGGTACACATCCCATTTCCCCTGTGAGGAACTCCGTTCCTGTGCAGTCTGAAAAGCTGTCCCTCCACGTACCCTTGAGAAACTCCGAGTGTAGTACTGCGTGACTGAACTCCTGTGTGGCGTGTTGAGAAAAGGCATCCAGGCCTTTCAGAGCCTGCTTTTGCAACCAGCTGGATGAGAGCTGGCCTATCCCGAAGAACTGCGGGTCTCCCATTTCTCTCCTCCAGCTCGTCTGTTGCACGTGCACATCCCGTCTAGGGCCAGACGGTCCGTGCATTGCACCCCAGGCTGCCTTTACTCCAAGTTGAATACGCAGCCCAGAGCTCGGGGCAGCATGGAGATGCCTCTGCCAAAGTGCTATTTCCCTATCCCCCAAACCCTTGGGTCTCTGCGTTGCACTCCATGGCAGCACTCCAAATCCAGAAAAGGGCAATGCTCGTAACGTACCTTTCATCAAACCGGAAAGGAATGTAACAGTTTCCCATAAACGGGACACATTTGCCAGGCCATCCGTAGGGTTTGCCCAAAGAGGTGGCTTCACGCACCCTGCCCCGCGCCGGGGCACGTGTCCGTGACCGGTGCGTGTGGCTTGCTTATGTCGAAGAAAGCACCAGGTGCATGACACTTTCACTGCGGGCCACTGCCGGCATTTCTATCAGCGGGCACCACGTTTCTAGCCTGTAGCCTGAAACAGACGTCTGCAGTCCTTCTGCAGCAGCAGGAGACACGCCGCCTGCCATCTGTGGAGAGGCATGAGACACTTTTCGGGTACTGGACTTGAGCCCACTTTGTTACATTCGCGCAGCTTCCGAACGCCCCAGAGGTAGAGTGTCTGAGATGGCAAGTCCGCAAGTAACCGCTGCACGTGTCCCGCGTGAGCCATAGATTCTGGTCACCAAAGGAGCACTCTCACGAAATCTTGGATGCCAGAGCTGACACCAAAGTGACCCTGTTCCCGAGGAAATGCTGTATGCTATGAGGGTGGACACCGCTCAGTCTGCCCTGTGCCTGAGGTCCCTGCTTCTGTGTAGCTTCAAGTCCAAGGCAGGCGCCTCTGCGAACGTCTGGTGGAAGAGCCTCTGAAGTGACGCAGCTTTTGCCTCTGCCACTGGGCTCAGGGTCGAAGATGTGAACGAAATTAGCGTCCCCGGTGGGAAGACCTGCTACAGAGTTGAATTCCCATACATTGCAGAGCTGGGCAACCAGCACGTGGGCCAGCAGCAAAGTGCATTGAAACGACTGGCATCGTATGGGCTTCAGAAGGAGCCCTTAGCGCCCCTCGTTGGAGCCAGCGAGCGTCCCGGGCACCACAGTCCTCCCATAGATAACAGTATGTTCTAGAACCTTGTCGTATGTTTCTCCTGCAGGCAAAGCAGCATGGTAGCCCCATGCTTCCATCCGGCCCACCTCATCACGGGCATTTGTGAGCTGGGGAGCGACTCGTTTCCCACGCCTCGGCGAAGGCTTACTTTGCAATGGACCTGAGGCCACAGTGCCAACAAGTGTGTGCGATGTTCCGTCCTGTGATCGGAAGCGATTTGGGTGAACACTGGACACCTCAAGCCTCCCTCTACGAGGACTTCCCGCACTCAAGGAACAAACACGAAGCCAGGATTTCTTGGTCGCACACCGCAGTGAACAAAGCCCGGGATTCCATGTAACAACGGCAGCCTGCAACTTGATTTGGGAAGGCTTTGTCCTCCCGTCCACCTGGGCACGCTTTGCCACACTCCACGTCCAAGAGGCATGGACAAAAGATACGACTGACGCTCACAGCCCTCTTCACCGCAGTCCTCCCTGCACTCGGAATGACCCGGAGTTTTCAAAGAGCCGTCGTGGGTGAAAGAAACGCTTTCAGGCCCATCTGTCTCCACAGGGCTTGGGATTGGAACTCTGCAAGGCTACCCTGGGATGTGCGTCAAACTGACTTCGGCAGCTTATTCCACTTACGTGGCTCAATTTCAACACAGCCTTGTAAGGGAGCTGAGGCAGCACACTGCCCCAGAACGTGTGGGACCAGAGACACTATGTGCTCGCCAGACCTGGGTCCCTTTCCCGGTCCACTGGAGGACAACTGCATACGAAATTTTGTTCACCCAGCCTGTCCGGTACACATCCCATTTCCCCTGTGAGGAACTCCGTTCCTGTGCAGTCTGAAAAGCTGTCCCTCCACGTACCCTTGAGAAACTCCGAGTGTAGTACTGCGTGACTGAACTCCTGTGTGGCGTGTTGAGAAAAGGCATCCAGGCCTTTCAGAGCCTGCTTTTGCAACCAGCTGGATGAGAGCTGGCCTATCCCGAAGAACTGCGGGTCTCCCATTTCTCTCCTCCAGCTCGTCTGTTGCACGTGCACATCCCGTCTAGGGCCAGACGGTCCGTGCATTGCACCCCAGGCTGCCTTTACTCCAAGTTGAATACGCAGCCCAGAGCTCGGGGCAGCATGGAGATGCCTCTGCCAAAGTGCTATTTCCCTATCCCCCAAACCCTTGGGTCTCTGCGTTGCACTCCATGGCAGCACTCCAAATCCAGAAAAGGGCAATGCTCGTAACGTACCTTTCATCAAACCGGAAAGGAATATAACAGTTTCCCATAAACGGGACACATTTGCCAGGCCATCCGTAGGGTTTGCCCAAAGAGGTGGCTTCACGCACCCTGCCCCGCGCCGGGGCACGTGTCCGTGACCGGTGCGTGTGGCTTGCTTATGTCGAAGAAAGCACCAGGTGCATGACACTTTCACTGCGGGCCACTGCCGGCATTTCTATCAGTGGGCACCACGTTTCTAGCCTGTAGCCTGAAACAGACGTCTGCAGTCCTTCTGCAGCAGCAGGAGACACGCCGCCTGCCATCTGTGGAGAGGCATGAGACACTTTTCGGGTACTGGACTTGAGCCCACTTTGTTACATTCGCGCAGCTTCCGAACGCCCCAGAGGTAGAGTGTCTGAGATGGCAAGTCCGCAAGTAACCGCTGCACGTGTCCCGCGTGAGCCATAGATTCTGGTCACCAAAGGAGCACTCTCACGAAATCTTGGATGCCAGAGCTGACACCAAAGTGACCCTGTTCCCGAGGAAATGCTGTATGCTATGAGGGTGGACACCGCTCAGTCTGCCCTGTGCCTGAGGTCCCTGCTTCTGTGTAGCTTCAAGTCCAAGGCAGGCGCCTCTGCCAACGTCTGGTGGAAGAGCCTCTGAAGTGACGCAGCTTTTGCCTCTGCCACTGGGCTCAGGGTCGAAGATGTGAACGAAATTAGCGTCCCCGGTGGGAAGACCTGCTACAGAGTTGAATTCCCATACATTGCAGAGCTGGGCAACCAGCACGTGGGCCAGCAGCAAAGTGCATTGAAACGACTGGCATCGTATGGGCTTCAGAAGGAGCCCTTAGCGCCCCTCGTTGGAGCCAGCGAGCGTCCCGGGCACCACAGTCCTCCCATAGATAACAGTATGTTCTAGAACCTTGTCGTATGTTTCTCCTGCAGGCAAAGCAGCATGGTAGCCCCATGCTTCCATCCGGCCCACCTCATCACGGGCATTTGTGAGCTGGGGAGCGACTCGTTTCCCACGCCTCGGCGAAGGCTTACTTTGCAATGGACCTGAGGCCACAGTGCCAACAAGTGTTGCGATGTTCCGTCCTGTGATCGGAAGCGATTTGGGTGAACACTGGACACCTCAAGCCTCCCTCTACGAGGACTTCCCGCACTCAAGGAACAAACACGAAGCCAGGATTTCTTGGTCGCACACCGCAGTGAACAAAGCCCGGGATTCCATGTAACAACGGCAGCCTGCAACTTGATTTGGGAAGGCTTTGTCCTCCCGTCCACCTGGGCACGCTTTGCCACACTCCACGTCCAAGAGGCATGGACAAAAGATACGACTGACGCTCACAGCCCTCTTCACCGCAGTCCTCCCTGCACTCGGAATGACCCGGAGTTTTCAAAGAGCCGTCGTGGGTGAAAGAAACGCTTTCAGGCCCATCTGTCTCCACAGGGCTTGGGATTGGAACTCTGCAAGGCTACCCTGGGATGTGCGTCAAACTGACTTCGGCAGCTTATTCCACTTACGTGGCTCAATGTCAACACAGCCTTGTAAGGGAGCTGAGGCAGCACACTGCCCCAGAACGTGTGGGACCAGAGACACTATGCGCTCGCCAGACCTGGGTCCCTTTCCCGGTCCACTGGAGGACAACTGCATACGAAATTTTGTTCACCCAGCCTGTCCGGTACACATCCCATTTCCCCTGTGAGGAACTCCGTTCCTGTGCAGTCTGAAAAGCTGTCCCTCCACGTACCCTTGAGAAACTCCGAGTGTAGTACTGCGTGACTGAACTCCTGTGTGGCGTGTTGAGAAAAGGCATCCAGGCCTTTCAGAGCCTGCTTTCGCAACCAGCTGGATGAGAGCTGGCCTATCCCGAAGAACTGCGGGTCTCCCATTTCTCTCCTCCAGCTCGTCTGTTGCACGTGCACATCCCGTCTAGGGCCAGACGGTCCGTGCATTGCACCCCAGGCTGCCTTTACTCCAAGTTGAATACGCAGCCCAGAGCTCGGGGCAGCATGGAGATGCCTCTGCCAAAGTGCTATTTCCCTATCCCCCAAACCCTTGGGTCTCTGCGTTGCACTCCATGGCAGCACTCCAAATCCAGAAAAGGGCAATGCTCGTAACGTACCTTTCATCAAACCGGAAAGGAATGTAAGAGTTTCCCATAAACGGGACACATTTGCCAGGCCATCCGTAGGGTTTGCCCAAAGAGGTGGCTTCACGCACCCTGCCCCGCGCCGGGGCACGTGTCCGTGACCGGTGCGTGTGGCTTGCTTATGTCGAAGAAAGCACCAGGTGCATGACACTTTCACTGCGGGCCACTGCCGGCATTTCTATCAGCGGGCACCACGTTTCTAGCCTGTAGCCTGAAACAGACGTCTGCAGTCCTTCTGCAGCAGCAGGAGACACGCCGCCTGCCATCTGTGGAGAGGCATGAGACACTTTTCGGGTACTGGACTTGAGCCCACTTTGTTACATTCGCGCAGCTTCCGAACGCCCCAGAGGTAGAGTGTCTGAGATGGCAAGTCCGCAAGTAACCGCTGCACGTGTCCCGCGTGAGCCATAGATTCTGGTCACCAAAGGAGCACTCTCACGAAATCTTGGATGCCAGAGCTGACACCAAAGTGACCCTGTTCCCGAGGAAATGCTGTATGCTATGAGGGTGGACACCGCTCAGTCTGCCCTGTGCCTGAGGTCCCTGCTTCTGTGTAGCTTCAAGTCCAAGGCAGGCGCCTCTGCGAACGTCTGGTGGAAGAGCCTCTGAAGTGACGCAGCTTTTGCCTCTGCCACTGGGCTCAGGGTCGAAGATGTGAACGAAATTAGCGTCCCCGGTGGGAAGACCTGCTACAGAGTTGAATTCCCATACATTGCAGAGCTGGGCAACCAGCACGTGGGCCAGCAGCAAAGTGCATTGAAACGACTGGCATCGTATGGGCTTCAGAAGGAGCCCTTAGCGCCCCTCGTTGGAGCCAGCGAGCGTCCCGGGCACCACAGTCCTCCCATAGATAACAGTATGTTCTAGAACCTTGTCGTATGTTTCTCCTGCAGGCAAAGCAGCATGGTAGCCCCATGCTTCCATCCGGCCCACCTCATCACGGGCATTTGTGAGCTGGGGAGCGACTCGTTTCCCACGCCTCGGCGAAGGCTTACTTTGCAATGGACCTGAGGCCACAGTGCCAACAAGTGTGTGCGATGTTCCGTCCTGTGATCGGAAGCGATTTGGGTGAACACTGGACACCTCAAGCCTCCCTCTACGAGGACTTCCCGCACTCAAGGAACAAACACGAAGCCAGGATTTCTTGGTCGCACACCGCAGTGAACAAAGCCCGGGATTCCATGTAACAACGGCAGCCTGCAACTTGATTTGGGAAGGCTTTGTCCTCCCGTCCACCTGGGCACGCTTTGCCACACTCCACGTCCAAGAGGCATGGACAAAAGATACGACTGACGCTCACAGCCCTCTTCACCGCAGTCCTCCCTGCACTCGGAATGACCCGGAGTTTTCAAAGAGCCGTCGTGGGTGAAAGAAACGCTTTCAGGCCCATCTGTCTCCACAGGGCTTGGGATTGGAACTCTGCAAGGCTACCCTGGGATGTGCGTCAAACTGACTTCGGCAGCTTATTCCACTTACGTGGCTCAATGTCAACACAGCCTTGTAAGGGAGCTGAGGCAGCACACTGCCCCAGAACGTGTGGGACCAGAGACACTATGTGCTCGCCAGACCTGGGTCCCTTTCCCGGTCCACTGGAGGACAACTGCATACGAAATTTTGTTCACCCAGCCTGTCCGGTACACATCCCATTTCCCCTGTGAGGAACTCCGTTCCTGTGCAGTCTGAAAAGCTGTCCCTCCACGTACCCTTGAGAAACTCCGAGTGTAGTACTGCGTGACTGAACTCCTGTGTGGCGTGTTGAGAAAAGGCATCCAGGCCTTTCAGAGCCTGCTTTCGCAACCAGCTGGATGAGAGCTGGCCTATCCCGAAGAACTGCGGGTCTCCCATTTCTCTCCTCCAGCTCGTCTGTTGCACGTGCACATCCCGTCTAGGGCCAGACGGTCCGTGCATTGCACCCCAGGCTGCCTTTACTCCAAGTTGAATACGCAGCCCAGAGCTCGGGGCAGCATGGAGATGCCTCTGCCAAAGTGCTATTTCCCTATCCCCCAAACCCTTGGGTCTCTGCGTTGCACTCCATGGCAGCACTCCAAATCCAGAAAAGGGCAATGCTCGTAACGTACCTTTCATCAAACCGGAAAGGAATGTAACAGTTTCCCATAAACGGGACACATTTGCCAGGCCATCCGTAGGGTTTGCCCAAAGAGGTGGCTTCACGCACCCTGCCCCGCGCCGGGGCACGTGTCCGTGACCGGTGCGTGTGGCTTGCTTATGTCGAAGAAAGCACCAGGTGCATGACACTTTCACTGCGGGCCACTGCCGGCATTTCTATCAGCGGGCACCACGTTTCTAGCCTGTAGCCTGAAACAGACGTCTGCAGTCCTTCTGCAGCAGCAGGAGACACGCCGCCTGCCATCTGTGGAGAGGCATGAGACACTTTTCGGGTACTGGACTTGAGCCCACTTTGTTACATTCGCGCAGCTTCCGAACGCCCCAGAGGTAGAGTGTCTGAGATGGCAAGTCCGCAAGTAACCGCTGCACGTGTCCCGCGTGAGCCATAGATTCTGGTCACCAAAGGAGCACTCTCACGAAATCTTGGATGCCAGAGCTGACACCAAAGTGACCCTGTTCCCGAGGAAATGCTGTATGCTATGAGGGTGGACACCGCTCAGTCTGCCCTGTGCCTGAGGTCCCTGCTTCTGTGTAGCTTCAAGTCCAAGGCAGGCGCCTCTGCCAACGTCTGGTGGAAGAGCCTCTGAAGTGACGCAGCTTTTGCCTCTGCCACTGGGCTCAGGGTCGAAGATGTGAACGAAATTAGCGTCCCCGGTGGGAAGACCTGCTACAGAGTTGAATTCCCATACATTGCAGAGCTGGGCAACCAGCACGTGGGCCAGCAGCAAAGTGCATTGAAACGACTGGCATCGTATGGGCTTCAGAAGGAGCCCTTAGCGCCCCTCGTTGGAGCCAGCGAGCGTCCCGGGCACCACAGTCCTCCCATAGATAACAGTATGTTCTAGAACCTTGTCGTATGTTTCTCCTGCAGGCAAAGCAGCATGGTAGCCCCATGCTTCCATCCGGCCCACCTCATCACGGGCATTTGTGAGCTGGGGAGCGACTCGTTTCCCACGCCTCGGCGAAGGCTTACTTTGCAATGGACCTGAGGCCACAGTGCCAACAAGTGTGTGCGATGTTCCGTCCTGTGATCGGAAGCGATTTGGGTGAACACTGGACACCTCAAGCCTCCCTCTACGAGGACTTCCCGCACTCAAGGAACAAACACGAAGCCAGGATTTCTTGGTCGCACACCGCAGTGAACAAAGCCCGGGATTCCATGTAACAACGGCAGCCTGCAACTTGATTTGGGAAGGCTTTGTCCTCCCGTCCACCTGGGCACGCTTTGCCACACTCCACGTCCAAGAGGCATGGACAAAAGATACGACTGACGCTCACAGCCCTCTTCACCGCAGTCCTCCCTGCACTCGGAATGACCCGGAGTTTTCAAAGAGCCGTCGTGGGTGAAAGAAACGCTTTCAGGCCCATCTGTCTCCACAGGGCTTGGGATTGGAACTCTGCAAGGCTACCCTGGGATGTGCGTCAAACTGACTTCGGCAGCTTATTCCACTTACGTGGCTCAATGTCAACACAGCCTTGTAAGGGAGCTGAGGCAGCACACTGCCCCAGAACGTGTGGGACCAGAGACACTATGTGCTCGCCAGACCTGGGTCCCTTTCCCGGTCCACTGGAGGACAACTGCATACGAAATTTTGTTCACCCAGCCTGTCCGGTACACATCCCATTTCCCCTGTGAGGAACTCCGTTCCTGTGCAGTCTGAAAAGCTGTCCCTCCACGTACCCTTGAGAAACTCCGAGTGTAGTACTGCGTGACTGAACTCCTGTGTGGCGTGTTGAGAAAAGGCATCCAGGCCTTTCAGAGCCTGCTTTCGCAACCAGCTGGATGAGAGCTGGCCTATCCCGAAGAACTGCGGGTCTCCCATTTCTCTCCTCCAGCTCGTCTGTTGCACGTGCACATCCCGTCTAGGGCCAGACGGTCCGTGCATTGCACCCCAGGCTGCCTTTACTCCAAGTTGAATACGCAGCCCAGAGCTCGGGGCAGCATGGAGATGCCTCTGCCAAAGTGCTATTTCCCCATCCCCCAAACCCTTGGGTCTCTGCGTTGCACTCCATGGCAGCACTCCAAATCCAGAAAAGGGCAATGCTCGTAACGTACCTTTCATCAAACCGGAAAGGAATGTAAGAGTTTCCCATAAACGGGACACATTTGCCAGGCCATCCGTAGGGTTTGCCCAAAGAGGTGGCTTCACGCACCCTGCCCCGCGCCGGGGCACGTGTCCGTGACCGGTGCGTGTGGCTTGCTTATGTCGAAGAACGCACCAGGTGCATGACACTTTCACTGCGGGCCACTGCCGGCATTTCTATCAGCGGGCACCACGTTTCTAGCCTGTAGCCTGAAACAGACGTCTGCAGTCCTTCTGCAGCAGCAGGAGACACGCCGCCTGCCATCTGTGGAGAGGCATGAGACACTTTTCGGGTACTGGACTTGAGCCCACTTTGTTACATTCGCGCAGCTTCCGAACGCCCCAGAGGTAGAGTGTCTGAGATGGCAAGTCCGCAAGTAACCGCTGCACGTGTCCCGCGTGAGCCATAGATTCTGGTCACCAAAGGAGCACTCTCACGAAATCTTGGATGCCAGAGCTGACACCAAAGTGACCCTGTTCCCGAGGAAATGCTGTATGCTATGAGGGTGGACACCGCTCAGTCTGCCCTGTGCCTGAGGTCCCTGCTTCTGTGTAGCTTCAAGTCCAAGGCAGGCGCCTCTGCGAACGTCTGGTGGAAGAGCCTCTGAAGTGACGCAGCTTTTGCCTCTGCCACTGGGCTCAGGGTCGAAGATGTGAACGAAATTAGCGTCCCCGGTGGGAAGACCTGCTACAGAGTTGAATTCCCATACATTGCAGAGCTGGGCAACCAGCACGTGGGCCAGCAGCAAAGTGCATTGAAACGACTGGCATCGTATGGGCTTCAGAAGGAGCCCTTAGCGCCCCTCGTTGGAGCCAGCGAGCGTCCCGGGCACCACAGTCCTCCCATAGATAACAGTATGTTCTAGAACCTTGTCGTATGTTTCTCCTGCAGGCAAAGCAGCATGGTAGCCCCATGCTTCCATCCGGCCCACCTCATCACGGGCATTTGTGAGCTGGGGAGCGACTCGTTTCCCACGCCTCGGCGAAGGCTTACTTTGCAATGGACCTGAGGCCACAGTGCCAACAAGTGTGTGCGATGTTCCGTCCTGTGATCGGAAGCGATTTGGGTGAACACTGGACACCTCAAGCCTCCCTCTACGAGGACTTCCCGCACTCAAGGAACAAACACGAAGCCAGGATTTCTTGGTCGCACACCGCAGTGAACAAAGCCCGGGATTCCATGTAACAACGGCAGCCTGCAACTTGATTTGGGAAGGCTTTGTCCTCCCGTCCACCTGGGCACGCTTTGCCACACTCCACGTCCAAGAGGCATGGACAAAAGATACGACTGACGCTCACAGCCCTCTTCACCGCAGTCCTCCCTGCACTCGGAATGACCCGGAGTTTTCAAAGAGCCGTCGTGGGTGAAAGAAACGCTTTCAGGCCCATCTGTCTCCACAGGGCTTGGGATTGGAACTCTGCAAGGCTACCCTGGGATGTGCGTCAAACTGACTTCGGCAGCTTATTCCACTTACGTGGCTCAATGTCAACACAGCCTTGTAAGGGAGCTGAGGCAGCACACTGCCCCAGAACGTGTGGGACCAGAGACACTATGCGCTCGCCAGACCTGGGTCCCTTTCCCGGTCCACTGGAGGACAACTGCATACGAAATTTTGTTCACCCAGCCTGTCCGGTACACATCCCATTTCCCCTGTGAGGAACTCCGTTCCTGTGCAGTCTGAAAAGCTGTCCCTCCACGTACCCTTGAGAAACTCCGAGTGTAGTACTGCGTGACTGAACTCCTGTGTGGCGTGTTGAGAAAAGGCATCCAGGCCTTTCAGAGCCTGCTTTCGCAACCAGCTGGATGAGAGCTGGCCTATCCCGAAGAACTGCGGGTCTCCCATTTCTCTCCTCCAGCTCGTCTGTTGCACGTGCACATCCCGTCTAGGGCCAGACGGTCCGTGCATTGCACCCCAGGCTGCCTTTACTCCAAGTTGAATACGCAGCCCAGAGCTCGGGGCAGCATGGAGATGCCTCTGCCAAAGTGCTATTTCCCTATCCCCCAAACCCTTGGGTCTCTGCGTTGCACTCCATGGCAGCACTCCAAATCCAGAAAAGGGCAATGCTCGTAACGTACCTTTCATCAAACCGGAAAGGAATGTAACAGTTTCCCATAAACGGGACACATTTGCCAGGCCATCCGTAGGGTTTGCCCAAAGAGGTGGCTTCACGCACCCTGCCCCGCGCCGGGGCACGTGTCCGTGACCGGTGCGTGTGGCTTGCTTATGTCGAAGAAAGCACCAGGTGCATGACACTTTCACTGCGGGCCACTGCCGGCATTTCTATCAGCGGGCACCACGTTTCTAGCCTGTAGCCTGAAACAGACGTCTGCAGTCCTTCTGCAGCAGCAGGAGACACGCCGCCTGCCATCTGTGGAGAGGCATGAGACACTTTTCGGGTACTGGACTTGAGCCCACTTTGTTACATTCGCGCAGCTTCCGAACGCCCCAGAGGTAGAGTGTCTGAGATGGCAAGTCCGCAAGTAACCGCTGCACGTGTCCCGCGTGAGCCATAGATTCTGGTCACCAAAGGAGCACTCTCACGAAATCTTGGATGCCAGAGCTGACACCAAAGTGACCCTGTTCCCGAGGAAATGCTGTATGCTATGAGGGTGGACACCGCTCAGTCTGCCCTGTGCCTGAGGTCCCTGCTTCTGTGTAGCTTCAAGTCCAAGGCAGGCGCCTCTGCGAACGTCTGGTGGAAGAGCCTCTGAAGTGACGCAGCTTTTGCCTCTGCCACTGGGCTCAGGGTCGAAGATGTGAACGAAATTAGCGTCCCCGGTGGGAAGACCTGCTACAGAGTTGAATTCCCATACATTGCAGAGCTGGGCAACCAGCACGTGGGCCAGCAGCAAAGTGCATTGAAACGACTGGCATCGTATGGGCTTCAGAAGGAGCCCTTAGCGCCCCTCGTTGGAGCCAGCGAGCGTCCCGGGCACCACAGTCCTCCCATAGATAACAGTATGTTCTAGAACCTTGTCGTATGTTTCTCCTGCAGGCAAAGCAGCATGGTAGCCCCATGCTTCCATCCGGCCCACCTCATCACGGGCATTTGTGAGCTGGGGAGCGACTCGTTTCCCACGCCTCGGCGAAGGCTTACTTTGCAATGGACCTGAGGCCACAGTGCCAACAAGTGTGTGCGATGTTCCGTCCTGTGATCGGAAGCGATTTGGGTGAACACTGGACACCTCAAGCCTCCCTCTACGAGGACTTCCCGCACTCAAGGAACAAACACGAAGCCAGGATTTCTTGGTCGCACACCGCAGTGAACAAAGCCCGGGATTCCATGTAACAACGGCAGCCTGCAACTTGATTTGGGAAGGCTTTGTCCTCCCGTCCACCTGGGCACGCTTTGCCACACTCCACGTCCAAGAGGCATGGACAAAAGATACGACTGACGCTCACAGCCCTCTTCACCGCAGTCCTCCCTGCACTCGGAATGACCCGGAGTTTTCAAAGAGCCGTCGTGGGTGAAAGAAACGCTTTCAGGCCCATCTGTCTCCACAGGGCTTGGGATTGGAACTCTGCAAGGCTACCCTGGGATGTGCGTCAAACTGACTTCGGCAGCTTATTCCACTTACGTGGCTCAATGTCAACACAGCCTTGTAAGGGAGCTGAGGCAGCACACTGCCCCAGAACGTGTGGGACCAGAGACACTATGCGCTCGCCAGACCTGGGTCCCTTTCCCGGTCCACTGGAGGACAACTGCATACGAAATTTTGTTCACCCAGCCTGTCCGGTACACATCCCATTTCCCCTGTGAGGAACTCCGTTCCTGTGCAGTCTGAAAAGCTGTCCCTCCACGTACCCTTGAGAAACTCCGAGTGTAGTACTGCGTGACTGAACTCCTGTGTGGCGTGTTGAGAAAAGGCATCCAGGCCTTTCAGAGCCTGCTTTCGCAACCAGCTGGATGAGAGCTGGCCTATCCCGAAGAACTGCGGGTCTCCCATTTCTCTCCTCCAGCTCGTCTGTTGCACGTGCACATCCCGTCTAGGGCCAGACGGTCCGTGCATTGCACCCCAGGCTGCCTTTACTCCAAGTTGAATACGCAGCCCAGAGCTCGGGGCAGCATGGAGATGCCTCTGCCAAAGTGCTATTTCCCCATCCCCCAAACCCTTGGGTCTCTGCGTTGCACTCCATGGCAGCACTCCAAATCCAGAAAAGGGCAATGCTCGTAACGTACCTTTCATCAAACCGGAAAGGAATGTAAGAGTTTCCCATAAACGGGACACATTTGCCAGGCCATCCGTAGGGTTTGCCCAAAGAGGTGGCTTCACGCACCCTGCCCCGCGCCGGGGCACGTGTCCGTGACCGGTGCGTGTGGCTTGCTTATGTCGAAGAACGCACCAGGTGCATGACACTTTCACTGCGGGCCACTGCCGGCATTTCTATCAGCGGGCACCACGTTTCTAGCCTGTAGCCTGAAACAGACGTCTGCAGTCCTTCTGCAGCAGCAGGAGACACGCCGCCTGCCATCTGTGGAGAGGCATGAGACACTTTTCGGGTACTGGACTTGAGCCCACTTTGTTACATTCGCGCAGCTTCCGAACGCCCCAGAGGTAGAGTGTCTGAGATGGCAAGTCCGCAAGTAACCGCTGCACGTGTCCCGCGTGAGCCATAGATTCTGGTCACCAAAGGAGCACTCTCACGAAATCTTGGATGCCAGAGCTGACACCAAAGTGACCCTGTTCCCGAGGAAATGCTGTATGCTATGAGGGTGGACACCGCTCAGTCTGCCCTGTGCCTGAGGTCCCTGCTTCTGTGTAGCTTCAAGTCCAAGGCAGGCGCCTCTGCGAACGTCTGGTGGAAGAGCCTCTGAAGTGACGCAGCTTTTGCCTCTGCCACTGGGCTCAGGGTCGAAGATGTGAATGAAATTAGCGTCCCCGGTGGGAAGACCTGCTACAGAGTTGAATTCCCATACATTGCAGAGCTGGGCAACCAGCACGTGGGCCAGCAGCAAAGTGCATTGAAACGACTGGCATCGTATGGGCTTCAGAAGGAGCCCTTAGCGCCCCTCGTTGGAGCCAGCGAGCGTCCCGGGCACCACAGTCCTCCCATAGATAACAGTATGTTCTAGAACCTTGTCGTATGTTTCTCCTGCAGGCAAAGCAGCATGGTAGCCCCATGCTTCCATCCGGCCCACCTCATCACGGGCATTTGTGAGCTGGGGAGCGACTCGTTTCCCACGCCTCGGCGAAGGCTTACTTTGCAATGGACCTGAGGCCACAGTGCCAACAAGTGTGTGCGATGTTCCGTCCTGTGATCGGAAGCGATTTGGGTGAACACTGGACACCTCAAGCCTCCCTCTACGAGGACTTCCCGCACTCAAGGAACAAACACGAAGCCAGGATTTCTTGGTCGCACACCGCAGTGAACAAAGCCCGGGATTCCATGTAACAACGGCAGCCTGCAACTTGATTTGGGAAGGCTTTGTCCTCCCGTCCACCTGGGCACGCTTTGCCACACTCCACGTCCAAGAGGCATGGACAAAAGGTACGACTGACGCTCACAGCCCTCTTCACCGCAGTCCTCCCTGCACTCGGAATGACCCGGAGTTTTCAAAGAGCCGTCGTGGGTGAAAGAAACGCTTTCAGGCCCATCTGTCTCCACAGGGCTTGGGATTGGAACTCTGCAAGGCTACCCTGGGATGTGCGTCAAACTGACTTCGGCAGCTTATTCCACTTACGTGGCTCAATGTCAACACAGCCTTGTAAGGGAGCTGAGGCAGCACACTGCCCCAGAACGTGTGGGACCAGAGACACTATGCGCTCGCCAGACCTGGGTCCCTTTCCCGGTCCACTGGAGGACAACTGCATACGAAATTTTGTTCACGCAGCCTGTCCGGTACACATCCTATTTCCCCTGTGAGGAACTCCGTTCCTGTGCAGTCTGAAAAGCTGTCCCTCCACGTACCCTTGAGAAACTCCGAGTGTAGTACTGCGTGACTGAAGTCCTGTGTGGCGTGTTGAGAAAAGGCATCCAGGCCTTTCAGAGCCTGCTTTCGCAACCAGCTGGATGAGAGCTGGCCTATCCCGAAGAACTGCGGGTCTCCCATTTCTCTCCTCCAGCTCGTCTGTTGCACGTGCACATCCCGTCTAGGGCCAGACGGTCCGTGCATTGCACCCCAGGCTGCCTTTACTCCAAGTTGAATACGCAGCCCAGAGCTCGGGGCAGCATGGAGATGCCTCTGCCAAAGTGCTATTTCCCTATCCCCCAAACCCTTGGGTCTCTGCGTTGCACTCCATGGCAGCACTCCAAATCCAGAAAAGGGCAATGCTCGTAACGTACCTTTCATCAAACCGGAAAGGAATATAACAGTTTCCCATAAACGGGACACATTTGCCAGGCCATCCGTAGGGTTTGCCCAAAGAGGTGGCTTCACGCACCCTGCCCCGCGCCGGGGCACGTGTCCGTGACCGGTGCGTGTAGCTTGCTATGTCGAAGAAAGCACCAGGTGCATGACACTTTCACTGCGGGCCACTGCCGGCATTTCTATCAGCGGGCACCACGTTTCTAGCCTGTAGCCTGAAACAGACGTCTGCAGTCCTTCTGCAGCAGCAGGAGACACGCCGCCTGCCATCTGTTGAGAGGCATGAGACACTTTTCGGGTACTGGACTTGAGCCCACTTTGTTACATTCGCGCAGCTTCCGAACGCCCCAGAGGGAGAGTGTCTGAGATGGCAAGTCCGCAAGTAACCGCTGCACGTGTCCCGCGTGAGCCATAGATTCTGGTCACCAAAGGAGCACTCTCACGAAATCTTGGATGCCAGAGCTGACACCAAAGTGACCCTGTTCCCGAGGAAATGCTATATGCTATGAGGGTGGACACCGCTCAGTCTGCCCTGTGCCTGAGGTCCCTGCTTCTGTGTAGCTTCAAGTCCAAGGCAGGCGCCTCTGCCAACGTCTGGTGGAAGAGCCTCTGAAGTGACGCAGCTTTTGCCTCTGCCACTGGGCTCAGGGTCGAAGATGTGAACGAAATTAGCGTCCCCGGTGGGAAGACCTGCTACAGAGTTGAATTCCCATACATTGCAGAGCTGGGCAACCAGCACGTGGGCCAGCAGCAAAGTGCATTGAAACGACTGGCATCGTATGGGCTTCAGAAGGAGCCCTTAGCGCCCCTCGTTGGAGCCAGCGAGCGTCCCGGGCACCACAGTCCTCCCATAGATAACAGTATGTTCTAGAACCTTGTCGTATGTTTCTCCTGCAGGCAAAGCAGCATGGTAGCCCCATGCTTCCATCCGGCCCACCTCATCACGGGCATTTGTGAGCTGGGGAGCGACTCGTTTCCCACGCCTCGGCGAAGGCTTACTTTGCAATGGACCTGAGGCCACAGTGCCAACAAGTGTGTGCGATGTTCCGTCCTGTGATCGGAAGCGATTTGGGTGAACACTGGACACCTCAAGCCTCCCTCTACGAGGACTTCCCGCACTCAAGGAACAAACACGAAGCCAGGATTTCTTGGTCGCACACCGCAGTGAACAAAGCCCGGGATTCCATGTAACAACGGCAGCCTGCAACTTGATTTGGGAAGGCTTTGTCCTCCCGTCCACCTGGGCACGCTTTGCCACACTCCACGTCCAAGAGGCATGGACAAAAGATACGACTGACGCTCACAGCCCTCTTCACCGCAGTCCTCCCTGCACTCGGAATGACCCGGAGTTTTCAAAGAGCCGTCGTGGGTGAAAGAAACGCTTTCAGGCCCATCTGTCTCCACAGGGCTTGGGATTGGAACTCTGCAAGGCTACCCTGGGATGTGCGTCAAACTGACTTCGGCAGCTTATTCCACTTACGTGGCTCAATGTCAACACAGCCTTGTAAGGGAGCTGAGGCAGCACACTGCCCCAGAACGTGTGGGACCAGAGACACTATGCGCTCGCCAGACCTGGGTCCCTTTCCCGGTCCACTGGAGGACAACTGCATACGAAATTTTGTTCACCCAGCCTGTCCGGTACACATCCCATTTCCCCTGTGAGGAACTCCGTTCCTATGCAGTCTGAAAAGCTGTCCCTCCACGTACCCTTGAGAAACTCCGAGTGTAGTACTGCGCGACTGAACTCCTGTGTGGCGTGTTGAGAAAAGGCATCCAGGCCTTTCAGAGCCTGCTTTCGCAACCAGCTGGATGAGAGCTGGCCTATCCCGAAGAACTGCGGGTCTCCCATTTCTCTCCTCCAGCTCGTCTGTTGCACGTGCACATCCCGTCTAGGGCCAGACGGTCCGTGCATTGCACCCCAGGCTGCCTTTACTCCAAGTTGAATACGCAGCCCAGAGCTCGGGGCAGCATGGAGATGCCTCTGCCAAAGTGCTATTTCCCTATCCCCCAAACCCTTGGGTCTCTGCGTTGCACTCCATGGCAGCACTCCAAATCCAGAAAAGGGCAATGCTCGTAACGTACCTTTCATCAAACCGGAAAGGAATGTAACAGTTTCCCATAAACGGGACACATTTGCCAGGCCATCCGTAGGGTTTGCCCAAAGAGGTGGCTTCACGCACCCTGCCCCGCGCCGGGGCACGTGTCCGTGACCGGTGCGTGTGGCTTGCTTATGTCGAAGAAAGCACCAGGTGCATGACACTTTCACTGCGGGCCACTGCCGGCATTTCTATCAGCGGGCACCACGTTTCTAGCCTGTAGCCTGAAACAGACGTCTGCAGTCCTTCTGCAGCAGCAGGAGACACGCCGCCTGCCATCTGTGGAGAGGCATGAGACACTTTTCGGGTACTGGACTTGAGCCCACTTTGTTACATTCGCGCAGCTTCCGAACGCCCCAGAGGTAGAGTGTCTGAGATGGCAAGTCCGCAAGTAACCGCTGCACGTGTCCCGCGTGAGCCATAGATTCTGGTCACCAAAGGAGCACTCTCACGAAATCTTGGATGCCAGAGCTGACACCAAAGTGACCCTGTTCCCGAGGAAATGCTGTATGCTATGAGGGTGGACACCGCTCAGTCTGCCCTGTGCCTGAGGTCCCTGCTTCTGTGTAGCTTCAAGTCCAAGGCAGACGCCTCTGCGAACGTCTGGTGGAAGAGCCTCTGAAGTGACGCAGCTTTTGCCTCTGCCACTGGGCTCAGGGTCGAAGATGTGAACGAAATTAGCGTCCCCGGTGGGAAGACCTGCTACAGAGTTGAATTCCCATACATTGCAGAGCTGGGCAACCAGCACGTGGGCCAGCAGCAAAGTGCATTGAAACGATTGGCATCGTATGGGCTTCAGAAGGAGCCCTTAGCGCCCCTCGTTGGAGCCAGCGAGCGTCCCGGGCACCACAGTCCTCCCATAGATAACAGTATGTTCTAGAACCTTGTCGTATGTTTCTCCTGCAGGCAAAGCAGCATGGTAGCCCCATGCTTCCATCCGGCCCACCTCATCACGGGCATTTGTGAGCTGGGGAGCGACTCGTTTCCCACGCCTCGGCGAAGGCTTACTTTGCAATGGACCTGAGGCCACAGTGCCAACAAGTGTGTGCGATGTTCCGTCCTGTGATCGGAAGCGATTTGGGTGAACACTGGACACCTCAAGCCTCCCTCTACGAGGACTTCCCGCACTCAAGGAACAAACACGAAGCCAGGATTTCTTGGTCGCACACCGCAGTGAACAAAGCCCGGGATTCCATGTAACAACGGCAGCCTGCAACTTGATTTGGGAAGGCTTTGTCCTCCCGTCCACCTAGGCACGCTTTGCCACACTCCACGTCCAAGAGGCATGGACAAAAGATACGACTGACGCTCACAGCCCTCTTCACCGCAGTCCTCCCTGCACTCGGAATGACCCGGAGTTTTCAAAGAGCCGTCGTGGGTGAAAGAAACGCTTTCAGGCCCATCTGTCTCCACAGGGCTTGGGATTGGAACTCTGCAAGGCTACCCTGGGATGTGCGTCAAACTGACTTCGGCAGCTTATTCCACTTACGTGGCTCAATGTCAACACAGCCTTGTAAGGGAGCTGAGGCAGCACACTGCCCCAGAACGTGTGGGACCAGAGACACTATGCGCTCGCCAGACCTGGGTCCCTTTCCCGGTCCACTGGAGGACAACTGCATACGAAATTTTGTTCACCCAGCCTGTCCGGTACACATCCCATTTCCCCTGTGAGGAACTCCGTTCCTGTGCAGTCTGAAAAGCTGTCCCTCCACGTACCCTTGAGAAACTCCTAGTGTAGTACTGCGTGACTGAACTCCTGTGTGGCGTGTTGAGAAAAGGCATCCAGGCCTTTCAGAGCCTGCTTTCGCAACCAGCTGGATGAGAGCTGGCCTATCCCGAAGAACTGCGGGTCTCCCATTTCTCTCCTCCAGCTCGTCTGTTGCACGTGCACATCCCGTCTAGGGCCAGACGGTCCGTGCATTGCACCCCAGGCTGCCTTTACTCCAAGTTGAATACGCAGCCCAGAGCTCGGGGCAGCATGGAGATGCCTCTGCCAAAGTGCTATTTCCCTATCCCCCAAACCCTTGGGTCTCTGCGTTGCACTCCATGGCAGCACTCCAAATCCAGAAAAGGGCAATGCTCGTAACGTACCTTTCATCAAACCGGAAAGGAATATAACAGTTTCCCATAAACGGGACACATTTGCCAGGCCATCCGTAGGGTTTGCCCAAAGAGGTGGCTTCACGCACCCTGCCCCGCGCCGGGGCACGTGTCCGTGACCGGTGCGTGTGGCTTGCTTATGTCGAAGAAAGCACCAGGTGCATGACACTTTCACTGCGGGCCACTGCCGGCATTTCTATCAGCGGGCACCACGTTTCTAGCCTGTAGCCTGAAACAGACGTCTGCAGTCCTTCTGCAGCAGCAGGAGACACGCCGCCTGCCATCTGTGGAGAGGCATGAGACACTTTTCGGGTACTGGACTTGAGCCCACTTTGTTACATTCGCGCAGCTTCCGAACGCCCCAGAGGTAGAGTGTCTGAGATGGCAAGTCCGCAAGTAACCGCTGCACGTGTCCCGCGTGAGCCATAGATTCTGGTCACCAAAGGAGCACTCTCACGAAATCTTGGATGCCAGAGCTGACACCAAAGTGACCCTGTTCCCGAGGAAATGCTATATGCTATGAGGGTGGACACCGCTCAGTCTGCCCTGTGCCTGAGGTCCCTGCTTCTGTGTAGCTTCAAGTCCAAGGCAGGCGCCTCTGCCAACGTCTGGTGGAAGAGCCTCTGAAGTGACGCAGCTTTTGCCTCTGCCACTGGGCTCAGGGTCGAAGATGTGAACGAAATTAGCGTCCCCGGTGGGAAGACCTGCTACAGAGTTGAATTCCCATACATTGCAGAGCTGGGCAACCAGCACGTGGGCCAGCAGCAAAGTGCATTGAAACGACTGGCATCGTATGGGCTTCAGAAGGAGCCCTTAGCGCCCCTCGTTGGAGCCAGCGAGCGTCCCGGGCACCACAGTCCTCCCATAGATAACAGTATGTTCTAGAACCTTGTCGTATGTTTCTCCTGCAGGCAAAGCAGCATGGTAGCCCCATGCTTCCATCCGGCCCACCTCATCACGGGCATTCGTGAGCTGGGGAGCGACTCGTTTCCCACGCCTCGGCGAAGGCTTACTTTGCAATGGACCTGAGGCCACAGTGCCAACAAGTGTGTGCGATGTTCCGTCCTGTGATCGGAAGCGATTTGTGTGAACACTGGACACCTCAAGCCTCCCTCTACGAGGACTTCCCGCACTCAAGGAACAAACACGAAGCCAGGATTTCTTGGTCGCACACCGCAGTGAACAAAGCCCGGGATTCCATGTAACAACGGCAGCCTGCAACTTGATTTGGGAAGGCTTTGTCCTCCCGTCCACCTGGGCACGCTTTGCCACACTCCACGTCCAAGAGGCATGGACAAAAGATACGACTGACGCTCACAGCCCTCTTCACCGCAGTCCTCCCTGCACTCGGAATGACCCGGAGTTTTCAAAGAGCCGTCGTGGGTGAAAGAAACGCTTTCAGGCCCATCTGTCTCCACAGGGCTTGGGATTGGAACTCTGCAAGGCTACCCTGGGATGTGCGTCAAACTGACTTCGGCAGCTTATTCCACTTACGTGGCTCAATGTCAACACAGCCTTGTAAGGGAGCTGAGGCAGCACACTGCCCCAGAACGTGTGGGACCAGAGACACTATGCGCTCGCCAGACCTGGGTCCCTTTCCCGGTCCACTGGAGGACAACTGCATACGAAATTTTGTTCACCCAGCCTGTCCGGTACACATCCCATTTCCCCTGTGAGGAACTCCGTTCCTGTGCAGTCTGAAAAGCTGTCCCTCCACGTACCCTTGAGAAACTCCGAGTGTAGTACTGCGTGACTGAACTCCTGTGTGGCGTGTTGAGAAAAGGCATCCAGGCCTTTCAGAGCCTGCTTTTGCAACCAGCTGGATGAGAGCTGGCCTATCCCGAAGAACTGCGGGTCTCCCATTTCTCTCCTCCAGCTCGTCTGTTGCACGTGCACATCCCGTCTAGGGCCAGACGGTCCGTGCATTGCACCCCAGGCTGCCTTTACTCCAAGTTGAATACGCAGCCCAGAGCTCGGGGCAGCATGGAGATGCCTCTGCCAAAGTGCTATTTCCCTATCCCCCAAACCCTTGGGTCTCTGCGTTGCACTCCATGGCAGCACTCCAAATCCAGAAAAGGGCAATGCTCGTAACGTACCTTTCATCAAACCGGAAAGGAATGTAACAGTTTCCCATAAACGGGACACATTTGCCAGGCCATCCGTAGGGTTTGCCCA
Organism: Lagenorhynchus albirostris; assembly: GCF_949774975.1. Lineage (NCBI taxonomy): Eukaryota > Metazoa > Chordata > Mammalia > Artiodactyla > Delphinidae > Lagenorhynchus > Lagenorhynchus albirostris. The sequence continues at coordinate 81,510,621 of NC_083116.1, read as the reverse complement.
AAGAGGTGGCTTCACGCACCCTGCCCCGCGCCGGGGCACGTGTCCGTGACCGGTGCGTGTGGCTTGCTTATGTCGAAGAAAGCACCAGGTGCATGACACTTTCACTGCGGGCCACTGCCGGCATTTCTATCAGCGGGCACCACGTTTCTAGCCTGTAGCCTGAAACAGACGTCTGCAGTCCTTCTGCAGCAGCAGGAGACACGCCGCCTGCCATCTGTGGAGAGGCATGAGACACTTTTCGGGTACTGGACTTGAGCCCACTTTGTTACATTCGCGCAGCTTCCGAACGCCCCAGAGGTAGAGTGTCTGAGATGGCAAGTCCGCAAGTAACCGCTGCACGTGTCCCGCGTGAGCCATAGATTCTGGTCACCAAAGGAGCACTCTCACGAAATCTTGGATGCCAGAGCTGACACCAAAGTGACCCTGTTCCCGAGGAAATGCTGTATGCTATGAGGGTGGACACCGCTCAGTCTGCCCTGTGCCTGAGGTCCCTGCTTCTGTGTAGCTTCAAGTCCAAGGCAGGCGCCTCTGCGAACGTCTGGTGGAAGAGCCTCTGAAGTGACGCAGCTTTTGCCTCTGCCACTGGGCTCAGGGTCGAAGATGTGAACGAAATTAGCGTCCCCGGTGGGAAGACCTGCTACAGAGTTGAATTCCCATACATTGCAGAGCTGGGCAACCAGCACGTGGGCCAGCAGCAAAGTGCATTGAAA